>NC_048583.1:1050149-1277649 GCF_013265735.2 Oncorhynchus mykiss | reverse complement strand
CAGGATGTAGTACAGAGTACAGGTGATATTCTCCATTTGACAGGATGTAGTACAGAGTACAGGTGATGATTCTCCATTTGACAGGATGTAGTACAGAGTACAGGTGATGATTCTCCATTTGACAGGATGTAGTACAGAGTACAGGTGATGATTCTCCATTTGACAGGATGTAGTACAGAGTACAGGTAATGATTCTCCATTTGACAGGATGTAGTACAGAGTACAGGTGATGATTCTCCATTTGACAGGATGTGATACAGAGTACAGGTGATGATTCTCCATTTGACAGGATGTGATACAGAGTACAGGTGATGATTCTCCATTTGACAGGATGTAGTACAGAGTACAGGTGATGATTCTCCATTTGACAGGATGTAGTACAGAGTACAGGTGATGATTCTCCATTTGACAGGATGTGATACAGAGTACAGGTAATGATTCTCCATTTGACAGGATGTGATACAGAGTACAGGTGATGATTCTCCATTTGACAGGATGTGATACAGAGTACAGGTAATGATTCTCCATTTGACAGGATGTAGTACAGAGTACAGGTAATGATTCTCCATTTGACAGGATGTAGTACAGAGTACAGGTGATGATTCTCCATTTGACAGGATGTAGTACAGAGTACAGGTGATGATTCTCCATTTGACAGGATGTGATACAGAGTACAGGTAATGATTCTCCATTTGACAGGATGTGATACAGAGTACAGGTGATGATTCTCCATTTGACAGGATGTAGTACAGAGAACAGGTGATGATTCTCCATTTGACAGGATGTGATACAGAGTACAGGTAATGATTCTCCATTTGACAGGATGTAGTACAGAGTACAGGTGATGATTCTCCATTTGACAGGATGTAGTACAGAGTACAGGTGATGATTCTCCATTTGACAGGATGTAGTACAGAGTACAGGTGATGATTCTCCATTTGACAGGATGTAGTACAGAGTACAGGTGATATTCTCCATTTGACAGGATGTAGTACAGAGTACAGGTAATGATTCTCCATTTGACAGGATGTGATACAGAGTACAGGTAATGATTCTCCATTTGACAGGATGTAGTACAGAGTACAGGTATTATTCTCCATTTGACAGGATGTGATACAGAGTACAGGTGATGATTCTCCATTTGACAGGATGTAGTACAGAGTACAGGTGATGATTCTCCATTTGACAGGATGTAGTACAGAGTACAGGTATTATTCTCCATTTGACAGGATGTGATACAGAGTACAGGTGATGATTCTCCATTTGACAGGATGTAGTACAGAGTACAGGTAATGATTCTCCATTTGACAGGATGTAGTACAGAGTACAGGTGATGATTCTCCATTTGACAGGATGTAGTATAGAGTACAGGTGATGATTCTCCATTTGACAGGATGTAGTACAGAGTACAGGTGATGATTCTCCATTTGACAGGATGTGATACAGAGTACAGGTGATGATTCTCCATTTGACAGGATGTGATACAGAGTACAGGTGATGATTCTCCATTTGACAGGATGTAGTACAGAGTACAGGTGATGATTCTCCATTTGACAGGATGTAGTACAGAGTACAGGTGATGATTCTCCATTTGACAGGATGTGATACAGAGTACAGGTGATGATTCTCCATTTGACAGGATGTGATACAGAGTACAGGTGATGATTCTCCATTTGACAGGATGTAGTACAGAGTACAGGTGATGATTCTCCATTTGACAGGATGTAGTACAGAGTACAGGTGATATTCTCCATTTGACAGGATGTGATATTTTATTCCAGTCTTACGAACAGGGATCACTTATTGTTGTTGTGTCACTTGGGTTGTTGAATTAAGAGTTCATTTCATTATTTTTTTATGTTTGATTATACTTTGAACATGCTGTAGATTTGAGGTCAACAACTTCTGCAACATGGGTGGTGGATATCTCTTAATTGATGGTGAGATGTTTTAATAATGTTTTATGATGACAACAGTTGTGTATGTATCTGTAACTTTGCATCATTTCACTGGTTTTGTTCTCATCTTTAGATGTGACGAGCACTGAGAAGAAGACAAACAGAATCTTTGTCTTGATGTTGATTCTCTGTCTTCACTTTGGACTGGTGAAACAGGTACACTAAGAAAAATATAACCTCACACTTAATATTTCATTTACCTAGTTTAGTTTATTTACCCTGATTATAATACATTATTTCAAATCAGGAAATCAAGTTGAGTAAACCAAAAGCCAATAAAATATTTATTCATAGAACCTTACATTTAACACCAGCAGTGTTCATAAATAAAAAAAGTTGAACATGTACTCTGTTTACAGAGACATAAGAAGAGAAGATAGTGTCCCACTACTGTTGTTTCTAACCAGAAAAGAGAGTCCTTAAATGTTATGGGCAATGCCTGTGAATAGTCTTCATGTTGTTTTGACTACGCCCTGAGCTATGCAGAAAAAACTATTGTGGATCATATCTTCGGCATCCTGCTTCAGGACTTGGGCGGTGGCTTTATGTTGTACTTTCATTGTGCACATTGACATAAAACAACAGACCAACACACTCGTTTTTAATACTCGTTTTCCTCACATTTAGCCTCACAAACAGGAAACTGTGTCCAATAAGGGATAGGTAAACAACTCATCACCCAAGTAGGAACCTGTTAGGTCTGTATCAGGAGAATGTCACTAAAGAATGTTACTGTTACAGAACAAGATTTTCCCACTGGACATGGCACCTGATTCCGTTGATGACAAATACGATGGCTGCAGAGACGAAGCCTTTCAGAGGGTGGATGACTACTACCTCCCACATGAGAAAAACACCACCACTAACTTCAGAAGAGCCTGGGACATGGCAGAGAAACATGCATCCATTCCAACAGATGGTCTGCAGAAAGTGCATTCCGTCTCTATGTATTTGTACACAAATAACAAACCCCAACCTCCTTCTGAATCCATCTACATAGACTTCAACAAAGCAGTTAGACAAGGCAGGTATGGTTATGGAACATCATTCCAGTACCATTCCCTGCACTTCTATCTGACTGACGCCATGCAGATTCTCAAACAAAGTCAAACAACATGTTGGACCACCTACCGTAGAACCAATGTAACTTTTGATCAGGATGTTGTCAACAAAGAAATGCGCTTTGGTTATTTTGTCTCAAGTTCTTTACATAAGACTTTATACGATTTTGGAGACACATCCTGCTTTGAGATCAACACATGTTTTGGTGTTAACTTGACATATTACTCTGCCTATGCAAACGAGGGGGAAGTTTTGATTCCTCCCTATGAGGTATTCAAAGTGACCAACATCCAGACAAAGTCAGCAGTCAGTAACCTGTGGTGTGAAGTCGTCTACACTCTAAAGAGCACTGGGAAATGGAAGAGTGACCTGAATTGTAAAGCAATAGATACAGGCTACTGCTACATGAAGCTACTAACTGTGTTCATTGTCACAATAGTGTTCATATATTTACAACACTAAAATAGTGATTTTGTCAGACAGTATAGGCAGCAGCTCTATAGAGATGAGATGATGACATGGAATGACATACTGAAGTCATAAAATAAAACCAATGTAACAGAAATATTTAATTAAAGTAATGTGAATAAATGTTGGTTAAAACGTATTAAGTGATAACAAGTAATGGTCAGTCACTACCATCATGGGACTTTTACTAAGAGTTTTATCATGTGTTACATCATTTAACCTACATAACGCATAGTGTATTGTTTAAAAAATAATACAACTATTTTTTATTGTCAAACTGAAACCAAACCAACCTCAAAAAGCACTAATCGCTCAGCACTACCTCCTATCGTGGAACCAAAGTGTATTTTGATCAGTACAAAATATCAGTTTCGGTACCTTCACTTTGAGCACTATAGGCAAGAAAATAGGTAGAGATTCATTTGGAGCGACGTCCTGCTTTGAGATCTCCACATGTTTTGGAGCTGACATATCATATTACTCTGTATTTACAGGAGAGAGAGAAGTCTTAATTCCTCTCTATGAGGTATTCACAGTGACCAACATCCAGAAGAAGTCACCAGAGAATAACCTGTGGTGTGAAGTTGTCTACACACTAGTGGCCACTGTAGTTTGGAAGAATTGAACAGCTCATACAGGCAACATAATGCTCTTTAATTATGTTCTGTATAGTACTGATCATCCCATCACCAATGTACAACGGGAAGTCATCTGAAACAAAGATATCTTTCTCAGCTCTCAGGTGTAATGATCCTGTTAAATGGTTAATCCCGCATTACTTCCTCAGATTAATAATTTAAAAAAATTGTGAAATTAAAAATGTAATGTGATTTGTAATTTGATTATATTTTCAGCATGTGCCCTCCAGCTTTTGATAAATAAATAAAAACATTGAGCATGATTAAATCCCATGTCCTATGTATCCACTACCTGTACATCAATTATAAAGATATGAATTTAATCTCACTTCAAGAAAATGTGTCTGTTCTTAGGTCATAATTAGAATGAACTACAAATATATTTAGATTTAAGGAAAGATTCAATGATATAGACAAAGGTAACCTGAAGCTTCATTGACTGTGCAGTTGGGCATCAGATTGCTATAGCATATTGATGTGGTTAGCTGATTTATGTTCCATATCTATCCAGGAGTTGTGAGATCTGGCAGGCGACTTCAATGTAGTCAGCCTGGAACGTAGCCTACCTCATTAGCGGGGTTGGATGAGGGATGGGAAGGGACTCAGTTACCAAGAAGCTTTCAGCAGCAATCATGTTGACTAGCAGAGACAACAGAGGTCATTGGGTGGCAGTGAACTGTCATAACATCTACTGTCTATTCACAGGTTAACTGTCATAACTACCTACTGACTAAACGGGTTCTTTTGACAACTGTTTGCACTGAACTCAGCCTGATGATGACTGTGTCACACCTTCAAGACAGCCTCAGCCTTGATAGCAGGGGGTTTCTGAGGTGGGAAGATCACAAAAGTTACCTTGTTAGTGGGAAAGATATAAACAGAAGTCAGAAGTCACTCTGATGATTGACTGATGACTGGTATCGTTCCACATTTGATCAAATTAATAATATTTCATGAAATATTTAAATGGACAATAAAGATATTCTATTACATTCTATTGTGTGTACTTGTGTGTTCGTGCGCGCCTGGGGCTTTAGTGTTTGTGGTTTGAAGGGCACACTACTGTATGTGCACAAATAACTAACCCAAACCCATCTACCTACACTATATTTGAACAAAGATAACTAATCCAAACCCAGCTCCCTAGACTGTGTTGGAACACAGATACCTAACCGAACCCCATCTACCTAGACTGTGTTGGAACACACAACTAAACCCATCTATCTAGACTGTATTAGAACACACAACTAAACCCATCTACCTTGACTGTATTTGAACACAAATAACTAACCCAAACCCATCTACCTTTACTATATTTTAACACAGATAACTAACCTAAATCCATCTACCTAGACTGTATTTGAAGGCAGATAACTAACCCAAACCCATCTACCTAGACTGTATTAGAACACATAACAAAACCCATCTACCTAGACTGTATTAGAACACATAACTAAACTCATCTACCTATGTCACGTTCTGACCATCGTTCGTGTGTGTTTTCCTTGTTTTAGTGTTGGTCAGGACGTGAGCTGGGTGGGCATTCTATGTTGTGTGTCTGGTTTGTCTATTTCTATGTTTGGCCTGATATGGTTCTCAATCAGAGGCAGGTGTTAGTCATTGTCTCTGATTGGGAACCATATTTAGGTAGCCTGTTTGGTGTTGGGTTTGGTGGGTGATTGTTTCTGTCTTTGTGTTTGTGGCACCAGATAGGACTGTTTAGTTTTTTTTTTTCCTACATTTCTTGTTTTGTAGATTGTTGTATTTTCATCTTTATTAAAGATGTACAAAACTAACCACACTGCATTTTGGTCCGCCTCTCTTTCACCAGAAGAAAACTGTTACAACCTAGACTGTATTAGAACAGAGATAACTGTTGTGTCTTTACTATCATTAAATTAAAGACAGTTTTATCAAAGATTCCCTGTAATTAGTATAACGCGATCATGTAACTGTAATTAACTAGGAAATAGGGGTAACCAAGGAAAGTTTTCAGATTACAAAGTTATAATTTCCCAATATAACCTTTCAGATATTTTCATATCTGATCAACAGTCTTCTGATTAATGATTTATTTATTTTATCTCACGTTAGTCTCATTCCAAACATCGTAAATTGTTGGTTATCTGCACGAATCCAGTCTTGACTATGAGTCATCCATACATCAATAGTCTTAAATAATTGATTTATTATTAAGTAATTCACAGAAATGCATAAACAAACAGTAAATATGGTTACATGAAATGATAGAATGTGCCCGGTTGTCGTTCTTCGCGTTCAATGATGCCGAATTCCTAGCTGCAGACTAGTAATTAGTATGGAAAGACTTATTCTTATTCTGTCGGTATCGATAGTCTGAGTTTTTACCACGTGGTATGGTTAAAAGATTCAGCAATGGTCTACAACCTTTGTCCTCTTCCTAATGGAGAAAAACATGGTCTACTGATAATTTCTCAAAGTGTGGTTTTATCCAGAATGGCAGAAGAGGGCTGTCCCAGGATGTCTGACCCTAACTGGCCTAGGGGGAGTCCTCTGATTTAGTTCAAATCAAAAGGGAATTGTATTTTACTTCATTAAACAGTTCTCAATAATCTTACACCATTATTCAACCAGTATCATCCTCACTCATTCATCTTATACAACAATTAGATGTAAACCTCTTATCTGAGACTATTATATAAACAGCGTTATGGTAATGTGGCCACACCGTTTCTCATGAGCTTCCCAAAATGTGACAAACGCACCAGTTCGTAGCTGGATTCTTCACCGATCTTTTATACTTTCTCTGGAACATGAAATGTGTTCGTACCTCACGTTCTGTGAGGTGGAAGGATTTCCTTTGTCTCCATGAAAACCACTCTCTATAACTGTGTGTCCATGAGGCAGGGTCTTCCTTAGGAATTTACAACCTCACTCTGCCCACAGCAGTCTGGTTGTAGAAGCAGAGAGTGGGGGATGGTGCTCGATGTACTCAAAGAGGGCAACATCATGACATAACTAACACAAACACATCTACCTAGACTGTATTAGAACACATAACTAAACCCATCTACCTAGTCAAATGCTCCCTAAACCAGTTATGCGAGCAGGCCTTTCTAATTGACCTGGCCCGGGTATCCTGGAAGGATTATTGACCTCATGCTGTCAGTAGAGGATGCCTGGTTGTTCTTTATAAGTAATTTCCTCACCATCTAAAATAAGCATGCCCCTTTCAGTAAATTTAGAACTAAGAACAGATATAGCCCTTGCTTCACTCCAGACCTGACTGCCCTCGACTAGCACAAAAACATCCTGTGGCGTAATGCACTAGCATCGAATAGTCCGCGCGATACGCAACTTTTCAGGGAAGTCAGGAACCAATACACACGGCGAGTTAGGAAAGCAAAGGCTAACTAGCTTTTTCAAACAGAAATTTGGGTACTGTAGCTCTAACACCAAAAAGTTTTGTGACACTGTAAAGTCCATGGAGAATAAGAGCACCTCCTGCCCACTGCACTGAGGCTAGGAAACACTGTCACCATCGATAAATCCACGATAATCGAGAATTTCAATAAGCATTTCTCTACGGCTGGCCATGCTTTTCTCCTGGCTACCCCAACCCCGGCCAACAGCTCCGCACCCCCCGCAGCTACTTGCCCAAGCCTCCTTCGCCCAAATCCCGATAGCTGATGTTCTGAAAGTGCTGCAAAGCTGCAAAGAGCTGCAAAACCTGGACCTGTACAAATCAGCTGGGCTAGACAATCTGGACCCTCTATTTTTGTTGCAACCTCTCTTTGGTATCATGCGAGATTCCTAAAGATTGGAAGGCTGCCCCTGTCATTCCCCTCTTCAAAGGGGGTGACACTCAATACTAAAACTGTTAAAAAATCTATATCCATCCTGCCCTTCTTCGAAAGTCTTCGAAAGCCAAGTTAATAAACAGATCAATGACCATTTCGAATCCCACCGTACCTTCTCCGCTGTGCAATCCAGTTTCCGAGCTGGTCATGGGTGCACCTCAAGGTACTAAACGATATCATAACCGCCATCAATAAAAGACAGTACTGTGCAGCCGTCTTCATCGACCTGGCCAAGGCTTTCGACTTTGTCAATTACCGTATTCTTATCGGCAGACTCAACAGCCTTGGTTTTTCAGATGACTGCCTCGCCTGGTTCACCAACTACATCTCAGATAGAGTTCAGTGTGTCAGAGCCGGTTGTCCGGACCTCTGGCAGTCTCTATGAGGGTACGACAGGGTTAAATTCTCGGGCGGACTCTTTTCTCTGTATAAATCAATGATGTCGCTCTTGCTGCGGGCGATTCATTCATCCACCTCTACTCAGACAACACCATTCTGTATACATCTGGCCCTTCTTTGGACACTGTGTTAACAAACCTCCAAACGAGCTTCAATGCCATACAACACTCCTTTTGTGGGCTCCAACTGCTCTTAAATGCTAGTAAAACTAAATGCATGCTCTTCAACCAATGTTGACGTTCCTACTCGCACAAACGTGTTGGAACATGACATTAATGTTGGAAATGCTACACCTATCAATAACACCCATATCGTATCAAAGCTTCCAAGAGGAAGATAATGAGGGATGAGGTGAAATATTTGTTGGAGAATGACCTGGCTACGCCAAATTCAAGCCCATGGAGTTCTCCTTGCATTCTGGTTCCTAAACCTGATGGTACATCCAGGTTATGTACGGATTATCGAAAGGTAAATTCTGTCACAATGCCAGATTCGTTCCCGTTACCCAGACTGGACGACTGTATCGACACTATTGGTGCTGCTAAGTATGTAACTAAGTTGGACCTCTTAAAATGTTACTGGCAGGTTCCGTTAACTTCACGTGCTTCTGAGATTTCTGCCTTTGTGACCCCAGACAACTACCCACAGTACACAGTCATGGCTTTTGGGATGTGAAATGCACCAGCCACTTTCCAACGACTAGTTAACTCCGTATTAGCTGGCGTTCCTAATTGTAGTGCATACCTTGATGACCTAGTGATTTATTCGTCTGAGTGGTCAGATCATGTTGACTCTCTAAGGGTAGTATGTGAACGGTTGGCAGCTGCTTCTCTAACCCTGAACTTGGCAAAGTGCAAGTTTGGGAAGGCTACTGTTACCTATCTAGCACGCAGGTATATCTTACTGGTCATCCCCAAAGTCACCTTCCTTACAGTTCTCTGCTGCCAATGATTGGAGTGAATTGCAAAAATCGCTGAAGTTGGAGACTTATATCTCCCTCACTAACTTTAAGCATCAGCTATCTGAGCAGCTTACTGATCACTGCAACTGTACCGCAGCCCATCTGTAAATAGCCCATCCAACTACCTACAATTTGTTAGGTACGCTATCCTTACTAATCAAATAGCATATCATTACAGCAGTTGGTTGTATGTACTGGTATGTTAGCTGGCTACCGAACATTAGTTGGCTACTAATACGTCAAACTTGACAGTATATTAGCTATATGCTATCTAACTAACTACCCAACATTTATTGACTTTATTATTCACGTCATGCTTAGCTTAGCTACGTGGTATAGTCATTGTGTGTTCTCAATGGACATTGTTAATGAAGTTGTAAGATGTCTAGCTAGTTATTTGTTAGCTATGCTAACAAGTTAGCAAGAAGTTGCCAAGAAACTGTATCAACTTCTAATAGACAAGCGAAGCGTTAGTACACTCAACTGAAAGGATACCGTTCATTTACAGTATACTAAAATGAAATTATAGTATGTAGTATGTACTCATTAAGTATGTAGTATACAGTATGTAAGTATGGGTATTCGAACACAGCACTGGTTTCTTGTTGAAACTAACTGTAACCTTTTACTTCCTTCTTCAACGTCACTAGATGGAAATGAATAACATACACAAAAAGAAGACAATCGTCTTTTCTGTTATTTTCCTACTTGTTTTGATGGTAATCTTTGCTTTGATCTTAGGCATTCCCCATTCAAATGTGAGATTTTACATTTTAATTAAATAAAAAAAATAAAAAAATGTTTGAATTGTTTGCTCCTACAGTAGATCAGTGTTCCCAAACTGTACTACGGGCTGCCATAAGTCTTATACATGGAAACCTTTCTAAAAAAATAACTGTTACAGGATGGAGAAACTTAGAATGGAGGGATTCAAGATGGAGGGATTCAAGATGGAGGGATTCAAGATGGAGGGATTCAAGAGATTCTACCTCTAGACATGGTTCGTTCTTCTGTTGATGACGAATATGATGGGTGCAGAGGTTTAATGTTATGGGCGGTTGAAAACATGTACCTCTTCGATGAGTTAAACACTAATCCTCAATTCAATACATCCTGGAACATAGCAAAACCACACGCTATACCACATGGAGACAGTTTGAATACAGAGCATTCTATTGCGATCTGTTTGTATACAAAAAACAAACCAGGAACAAATTCCAAATCGATCTATCTGGACTACAGCAAAGCAGTTCAAGAGGGCCATTCTGCATATATGACAACATCATTCAAGTACCATGCACTGCATTTCTACCTGACTGACGCCGTTCAGATTCTTAGAGAAAGACAAGAGACATGTAAGGAAACCTTTCACAGAACCAACAAGAAGTTTGATCAGAGTGTTCTCAACCACGAGATCCGTTTCGGCACCTTCGCCTCAAGCTCTTTAAGATCCGACTTAACCAACTTTGGGAATGTGTCTTGCTTTGAGATCCACACTTGCTTTGGTGCTGAGCTAACTTCTTACTCAGCCTTTCCTGAAGAGAGAGAAGTTTTTATTCTGCCATATGAGATTTTTGAAGTCACCAAAATCCAGAGAAAGTCACTAGTAAATAACCTGTTGTGTGAAGTAAACTAAAGAGCAAGGGAACAGACACTGATCTGAATTGCAAATACATTTTCAGTGGAGGAGAATCAAACATCATCAGAGCATCAGATACAGGCTACATTATTATGTTGATAACTACTGTATGTTACTGATCATTACCACCTCTGCCAATGAGAAGTAGCCTAATCTGACACAACAGCTGCCCCAGCTTCATAGTGTAGAGATCCTGGCCTTGTTCCAGGTCAGCTACATTGCAGACGCATGTCTAATCTCACACCAAGATAGGCTTTTACCAAATCAACTAACCACATCATTTAGAAATCGGATGCCCTACAGCGATGTCGATGACCTGGCACACAACGCTTGATTGATGCAATGCAACATCTGCAATGAATTCCGCCTTCACTGCAAGCCCTGTTATGGCTTGATTTAACCTGCAATGATTGCAAATCATTCAAATCACCTCATATTCTTGACTGTCGTGCCTTATGGCTGTACAAAGAAATGACACGTCAGTACTGGCTTTAAAGCTTGCTTCACATTACATGGTTTACAAAATCCTACAGTTGTATTACCTTTCACACTATGCAAGTCTTGACAGGATTGCATGTGTCCCATCATGTCTAATCTGTAATGTATTATATCAGACAAACTGACTCAATTGAACCTAAGGTCAGTTCGTAACGGGTTGTAAGAATAACAAGAGTGAGGAGAAAATACAACTTGGAGGGCTCTCTGAGGCTGAGTGAGAGGGTTGGGTGAGAGAGCACTGAGAAGGGTTAGTCGTTAACTTTGAGAGCTCTCTGAGGCTGAGTGAGAGGGTTGGGTGAGAGAGCACTGAGAAGGGTTAGTCGTTAACTTTGAGAGCTTTCTGAGGCTGAGTGAGAGGGTTGGGTGAGAGAGCACTGAGAAGGGTTAGTCGTTAACTTTGAGAGCTCTCTGAGGCTGAGTGAGAGGGTTGGGTGAGAGAGCACTGAGAAGGGTTGGTCGTTAACTTTGAGAGCTCTCTGAGGCTGAGTGAGAGGGTTGGGTGAGAGAGCACTGAGAAGGGTTGGTCGTTAACTTTGAGAGCTCTCTGAGGCTGAGTGAGAGGGTTGGGTGAGAGAGCACTGAGAAGGGTTAGTCGTTAACTTTGAGAGCTCTCTGAGGCTGAGTGAGAGGGTTGGGTGAGAGAGCACTGAGAAGGGTTGGTCGTTAACTTTGAGAGCTCTCTGAGGCTGAGTGAGAGGGTTGGGTGAGAGAGCACTGAGAAGGGTTGGTCGTTAACTTTGAGAGCTCTCTGAGGCTGAGTGAGAGGGTTGGGTGAGAGAGCACTGAGAAGGGTTAGTCGTTAACTTTGAGAGCTCTCTGAGGCTGAGTGAGAGGGTTGGGTGAGAGAGCACTGAGAAGGGTTAGTCGTTAACTTTGAGAGCTCTCTGAGGCTGAGTGAGAGGGTTGGGTGAGAGAGCACTGAGAAGGGTTAGTCGTTTCCTGTGTTTTTGAGGTCACTGGCCATACCCCTCTCAGAGTAGGAGTGCTGATCTAGGATCAGTTTGGCCTTTTAGATCATAATGAATACGGTTATATGGACAAGGGATCCTAGATCAGCCCCTGAGCTCCGTACTGCTCAATCAACCAATCACAACCAGCAGAGAGAGTGGGAGGAGTGGGAGGAGGACACAAAACATAGATGAATGATACAGCTACAGTAACAATCCTAAATACCATGCAGCCTTTTCATGGGAGGGATATTCTGTCGGTTTCATTAAGTACATTGTTCATCTGACAAAACTGGTTTGAGAGACTCAGTCAAGCATAACCGACACAGGTTGATAACACTATAGTCTGGTATGTGATTCTACCATGAGACTAAACACACTGGCCATGTCCGACTCCCCATACTAACTAGTAGGCTGATGAAGATGAGGAAATACAATGTTTTACACTATGTGAAGAGTCATTTCAGCCTTTTAATGTTGTTATTTATTTTATTTCTCCTTTATTTAACCAGGTAAGCTAGTTGAGAACACCTTTATTTAACCAGGTAGGCTAGTTGAGAACAAGCTCTCATTTACAACTGCAACCTGGCCAAGATAAAGCAAAGCAGTACGACACAAACAACAACACAGAGTTACACATGGAATAAACAAACATACAGTCAATAATACAATAGAAAAAGTCTATATACAGTGTTTGCAAATGAGGCAGGATAAGGGAGGGAAGGCAATAAATAGGCCATAGTGGCAAAATAATTACAATATAGCAATTAAGATTCTTAATCTAGTGTAATTCACTACATGCTATTGAGGAAGATAATTGTCACTTCAGACCCAGATTATAATTAGCTGATAATAAGATAAGTGGATAGACTGTAGAAGACACATTCTCATTAGCATGCTGTACTAGGCTCACCCATACTATTTGTTGCTTATTGCATACATTTTATCTAGACTACATTGTAAATAGCGTAGTAATAACCAGACAGATAACCATGTAGCGTAATATTAATGTAAGAGATCCAGCCGGCTCACCAGGCTCCATTCTAAATAGTATGTAGTATGATCAGAACACAGTAGTTTTAGTCAGTTGTAGTCAAGACAGATGTCAGACACGGTCCAGGTGGTTTGTCTATGAGATCCGGCCGGCTCACCAGGCTCCATTCTAAATAGTATGTAGTATGATCAGTACACAGTAGTTATAGTCAGTAGTAGTCAAGACAGATGTCAGACACGGTCCAGGTGGTTTGTCTAAGAGGCAGGTTGACAATAAACATCAAATAGTACAACAATCAAGGATATATTTTAGTCATTGACCTTTTATTAATTGATCTGATAAAGGGGTTTTCATATTCATATGACTGTCTCACACCTGCAAATGGGCCACATACTTAGTTAGAAGTTGGATTCTGGGGGAAAAAATGTTTTAAATAGATGGTTGACAGATCCTTCAGTTTAGGTAGGCTGCAGTGACATGGAGCATTCTTCACAGTTACCAGAAGAGGGAAGTATTTCACTTAACCAGCTAAAGGCCTGATTGACAGAGAAAGCTCAGACTGGGGTTATTCAAATCCAGTCTCACACAGTGGGGATCAGTATGCCGATAAAGGTGTTCCGTAGGGATCAGTTCAGTGATTTGCCTAAATTCAACACATCTGTTCTTCCAGGTCGGTTAAATTAAAAACATGCCTGCTCCCCTCCAGGACCACGGTTGCCTACAAGGTGCAGTACTTCCCAACCCTCTCCTCTGGGTTCACCAGACAGGCACACCTGCATCAATTAGTCAAGGGTTTGATGGTTAGTAGAATAAATCAGGTGTTTAGGACCACTGAAAACCAAACACACACTAATGTACCCAGAGGCCTTTAGTTAAAAGACACAGCTCATTCTGCACAACAGCCAGAAGAGGGCAGTGTTTCACTCCACAAGCTAAAGGAATGATTGGCAGACTAAGCTCTGACTAGACAAACCTCTTTCTGCAGCACTCCAGGACCAGGGTTTTCTACTACACTGTAGGTGCAGTACTTCCCAACCCTCTCCGCTGGGTTCACCAGACAGGCACACCTGCATTAATTTGATGCACTACAGGGTTTGATGGTTAATAGACTGAATCAGGTGTGCCAGTTAAGTGCTAAAACCAAAATGTGAAATGTCTGATGGTCCCTGAGGAGAGGGTTGGGAAACCCTGGACTGGGGGCCTCAATCTTCACTTTAGTGCTGCTTTCCATTATTCTGGGTGATTGATTGATTAAAGTTTTATATTGGCTATTAGTATTCTAGACCTGAATCAGTCCCTGATTAGAGGAGAAGGATGATGATAAGGTTTAAGGGTCTTTCTGTACTGTTACTATAGGAAACCTTTTCTCAGTATCAGCAGTGGTGTTGCTGGTGCTGGTCATGTCCACAAATAGATCTGTATGAAAGAAGTGTGAACAAACCATTCTCAGAAGCCATGTGGTGTTTCCTGCCTGTGTGGGTGTGTGTGTATATGTATTAAAATGTGACCTCTATTGATCTGTGTGAACACACATCCCTCTACAGATATGTCTGCTGGATTAGATGCTACAGTATCTATATAGTGGCTGGACTCCAGCAGCTATGTTCCCAAACAGTAAGGCCACCTCCAATTAGTCTCAATCTGTTCCCTTACTTTACTTAACTCATTTCCTTGTCTCCTTTGCTTTGTTAAAATCAAAGATCTGAAAGACCTCACCATATGAATGCAATGTGATGGAACTCTATTCATCTTCCAGGTCTCTCACATCTCAGTCTTAACAAAGGAATGGAACCCTGTCAACCTACCAGGCCTCTCACATCTCAGTCATAACAAAGGACTGGAACCCTGTCAACCTACCAGGTCTCTCACAGCTCAGTCATAACAAAGGAATGGAACCCTGTCAACCTACCAGGTCTCTCACATCTCAGTCATAACAAAGGAATGGAACCCTGTCAACCTACCAGGCCTCTCACATCTCAGTCATAACAAAGGAATGGAATCCTGTCAACCTACCAGGTCTCTCACATCTCAGTCATAACAAAGGAACGGAAACAACCATAACCAGCACTATTAGAATATTGGGAAACTGTCTAAATCATACCCTGGACACTGGCATGAGAGACCACTGAAAACCAAACACACACTGATGTACCCAGAGGCCTTTAGTTATTTGACACGTTTCATTCTGCACGGCAGCCAGAAGAGGGCAGTATTGAACTCCACAAGCTGTAGGTGCAGTACTTTCCAACCCTCTCCACTGGGTTCACCAGACAGGCACACCTGCATCAATTAGTCAAGGGTTTGAGGGTTAGTAGACTGAATCAGGTGTGTCAGATTAGAGATAAAACAAACATGTTGGGAAACCCTGGACTGGGGGCCTCAAGGTTCACTGTAGCACTGCTTCCCTTTATTCTGGGTGATTGATTTATTTAAGTGGTATATTGGCTATTAGTATCCCAGACATAAATCAGTCCCTGATTAGAGGAGAAGGATGATGATGATGAGGTTGAAGGGTCTTTCTGTACTGTTACCATGGGAACCTTTTCTCAGTATCAGCAGTGTTGTTGCTGGTGTTGGTCATGTTCACACATAGATCAGCATTAAATACGTGTGAACAAACCATTCTCAAAAAGTCATTTGGTGTTGTGGGTGTGTGTGTGTGTGTGTGTGCGTGTGCGTGTGTGTGTTCACTGTGCTATGGTGTTTGAGGGGTACTTGTATCTGTATTTGCCTGTTGTCAGCAAGAGAGGAGGGACTGTGAACATAACCACAAGAGCTCTGTTATAACAAGGCCCCCTGAAAGTTGAACATTTGAATGCTGATTCTGTATCTTAAAAGACAAATCCTCTCCATTACAAGTTGACGTTGGACCAATACATTTTGACATCATGGCAAGACACAAGATCCTAACCTTTACTGTGATGTTATTCGTCCTGGCTTGGATTTTGGGTGTGGACTCCAAGATGGTAAGCTGCTACACTATTTTGAGAGAGAGAGAGTCAAAGAGGAAAATAACAGGCAACATTTTATTATGGACAAAGTTAAGTGTCACGTGACTCGTCTGAAGGTAACAGATATCGGTTTTAAACCGAAGTATGAAGGTAGTTTTGTGCCTACCCCAAAAAAGGCATTATATACAGTATGTGTAAAGAAATATATATATACATTTCCTGAGTTTTCTTATATCTCCTAGCTTTAGGACAGACACTTCAAAACCTTGTTTTTTCTGATTCATTTTTTGACTGTCCTTTCTGCATTTGATGAATGTCTTATCCAATGAGTTTCTATAGGGTTAGAAGGAAAGGCCAAAAACATTAAATTTTTCATCAAATTATCATTACTAATTATTATATATTTTTTGATTCCTAAAGGGATCCAAAATTCAAAATCAAATAGACATATGATCCATAGTATGACCATCTTAAAACAATTCCATGTCAACTCAGAACCTCCCACCCACCCCAACATCTTAAACTCAAAATAAATAACTAACAGACTTACAGCTGTCTCTCATCATAATAATACTATCTGCATTTTCTTGTTTCACACCTGTTTCTCTATTTCTCTTCCATTCACTAAAGGTCAGTCTCCCTCTGCATGATCCAAAATCCAACTTCCCCTTAGACATGGCTCCAGACTCTGTTGATGACTCCTACAAGGGCTGTGAGGAGAAGATGCTCAGGAAGGTGCATGACTATTACCTGCCAAAAGAGAGAGGAGAGAACAAAGATTTCAACCAGGCTTGGACCGCTGCTGAGGACCATTACACAAAAAAAGGAAAACTGTCTAAAAACTATTCCCTGGCAATCCAGGTGTATGTGAATGCAACATCCAACGTTTACAAGTCATTCAACGCTGCCACTCGTACCCAAAAGGAGAGCTACAAAACTGCGTTCAAGTACCACTCCCTGCACTTCTTTTTGGCCAATGCCTTACGAATGCTGAACAAGAACAAGAACAACAAGAATAAGACTTTCCAAACCTTCCGTGGATCTAAAGACTCTTTCGAGGGTGTCCAATATGATGAAATGCGATTCGGACAGTTCACGTCGAGCTCTTTAGACAAGAAAATCACTAAACACTTTGGAAATCGCTCCTGTTTTGAGATCACCACCTACCTTGGTGCCCCACTGGGGGAGTACGCATCTCAGATGGCTCATGAGAAGGAGGTGCTGATTCCTCCCTACGAGGTGTTCAGAATTAAAGAGGTGCTGAAGAGAACAGACAAGAAAGACCTCTGGTGTGATGTCGTTTACAAACTGGAGAGTACTAAGAAAGAAAAAAGTGACCTGAATTGCAGTTTGTTTAAGCAACTCCATGGAGAATAAAATTAAACCAACAACACAGCTTTTCTGCATGCTGTCAAATTATGACATTTTGTGTTCTATTGTAGATAACCCTTAGTTTCCCCATCCATTGTTGCTCCCTCCCACAAATGCAGGAAATATGATTGTCAGATCTGTCCTGATATAAATGTTGGCCACATTGTTTGCTTAGATTGTTAAGATATCTTCTGCCAGTGAATTGGCGTGTGTGCATTGCAGCTTTTGTTAAAACCAATAAAGAAAAGCATTCAGCAATATTACATTTCCTGTCCTATTTATCTACTTCCTGTACATCTGTTATAGAGATCAATTTCAGCTCACTTGAAGAAAATTTGTTCTCAGTTTGATAATTAGAAGTGGCTACAAAGGTATTTAGATTTCGACGAAGATAAATAAATAGTTGTAGAAATAAATTACACTTATCAACGGCTTCAAAATAAACTTTATGCATGGAGGGATGGAGAGCGGTAGCAGGGTTAGTAGTTTCCTGTGTCTGTGAGGTCAGAGCCCTGTACTGCACAATCTATCAACCACAAGAAGGACAGAACGGTCTCATTCCAGGCCAACTATATTGCAGTTGAGTTGCACGCAGCAACCAATGGGCAAAAGATTCCTATACCACACGATATGGTTAACGGATGTGTTAAACACCTGAGCTCAGCACTGCTCAATCTATCAACCTCAATGAGGAGAGAGCGGTCTCGTTCCAGGCCGACTATATTGCAGTCAGGCTGTGAACTGTCATAACTACGTACTGACTAAACTGGTGCTTTGACACTACTATAAAACACAATATATTTAAGAGATGGGAATGATAATGAATATCTTGTAAGGTAATGATAACACCTGCACAGTTACTGAATGACATTTATCGTGGTCAGGTTGTTTGTGTTGTGGTTGTGGTTTGCATTAAACTCAGTCTAATGATGACTATGTCACACCTTTGAGAAGGCCTCAAACTTTAGTGTTGGTTCTTGCCACCTCCTATGTTATTGTCACACCCTGATCTGTTGCACCTGTCTTTGTGATGATTGTCTCCAACCCCCTCCAGGTGTCACCCATGTACCCCATTATCCCCTGTGTATTTATACCTGTGATCTCTGTTTGTCCATTGCCAGTTGGTTTTGTTCATCATACCTACCAGCGGTTTTCACCTTGCCTATAGGTCCTGTATTTCTATTTTTCCCGGTTTTGACCTTTATGTCTGACCTGACCCTGAGCCTGTCTGCCGTCCTGTACCCTTGCCCCACTACTCTGGATTTACCAACCTCTGCCTGACCCTGAGCGTGTCTGCCGTCCTGTACCTTTGCCTGCCAGTGTTCGATTTAATACACTTTTGTTACTTCAACACTGTCTGTACCTGGGTCATAACTCCAAACGTGATAGTTATTGTTTGGTGTGAAAATGGCATACAATTGTCAAGACAGCACAAACAGATCTGGGACTGAGGCTTGGAAAGAGCTAAACAGCAGTGAGAAGTTATGAGTGAAGTCACCCTGGTGACTGACTGGTATCATTCCATATTTAGCTAATGTGATATATTTTAATAAACAATGAAGATGTTCTATTTTATTATATTCTGTTTGATTCAAAATGCTAAAATGAAACTGTGGTGTGAAGTCGTCTACACAGTAGTGAGCACTGCAGTTCAGAGTGACGTTAAGAGAGAAAATGTCTGCTCCAAGCTGTTGCGCATGCAAAACGCTGCTGGCACCCAGTCATACAATGACGCGATGTGATCTTTCTCGCTAATTTTTCAAAATAAAAGCCTGAAACTATGTCTAAAGACTATTCACACCATGGGGAAGCCATAGGAAAAGGAATCTGGTTGATATCCCTTTAAATGGAGCGAAGGCAGGCAATGGAACAGAGAGCTTTCAGGAAAAACAGCACTTCAGGGTTGGATTTTCCTCAGGTTTTCGCCCGCAATATCAGTTCTATTATACACACAGACAATATTTTGACAGTTATGGAAACTTTAGAGTGTTTTCTATCCTCATCTGACAATTATATGCATATTCTAGATTCTGGGCATGAGAAATAGGCAGTTTAATTTAGGTGTGTTTTTCAACCAAACATCAAAGTACTGCCCCCTACAAACAGGTTAAATTACTATACAATATTCTTGCAACTAATAGAATGTTATATATATATATATATATGGGGGATACAATCTTCTCAGATATGCAGATTTTGCTATGAGGAGACAGAGTCATTAGATCATTTATTATGGTACTGTTCATATGTAGCTCGTTTTTGGTCACAGGTCCAGGAATGGCTGAAGAATTGCAACATTTGCCTAGAACTAACGCTGCAGATGGCAATACTGGGTGATTTGAAAAGCCATAGTCAATTAATCAATAATATAATAATTATTTTAGCAAAAATGTTTAACTTAATTTACAATCTGTAGAAGCTATTTGAATAGAAATATTCAGTACTTTTGTGAAACATCACAGCACAGTTGAAAAATATATGGCACATAGAAATCCAAAATGGATGGTGTTAAGAGATAGATGGGAGGGGTTGAATGGAGCTGAAGGGTGGGACTAATAACAAGATAAGGTCGCAGTTGTAAATCATAACTTGTTCTCAACTGGCCAACCTGGTTGAATAAAGGTGAAATAACAAAAGAAAATAACCAATGTAAAACATACGGGTCTGTAAAATGTATATAGGTTCAGAGATTTTAGCACAGTTACAAATATAAATCAAACTGGATGGACATCATAAATAGAGAAAGGACAAAAATATATATATAACTATTGTAAAATAGACTGTGTCTTTAAAATGTGTATAATATTGTGGCGAAATTATCCACGGAGCCTTCACCGTGCGCTGCCACTTTAAGAGCGCATGAGCAGTAAGGAAGGAGGAAATAAAGTAGTTTATAAAGTATTAAACTCAATCATCGTTGTGATCGCTCTACGTCGTGGTTATTTTTGTTTGGGGCCGCGCCGGTTATGGATCGCATGGATTAGTAGCAACATTGTTGTGAAGCTTTAACCTACAAACCAACAAACCATCGGACAGTCAGACAGTACACCGTCATGCCTGAACACCACAGCTAAGATCTCTCTTGTTTCCTTTCTTTCTTTCTCTTCCCTCTATCGTTCCAGTGCTTTACCCTGCAACAGAATCTCTATTTTCCTAATGCACTTCCCAATGAAGATCATTGGAGCTGGACTATTATTGCCCTGCCAGAAGTATTTGGGTGGACATTTTAGTTAAAAGGGGGGTTGCTTGCAAGTTGTGTATTGTTATTTGAACTGTATTGAGGTGGGGTGTACTAAGGACATGTGGCCGAGAAGATTGTGGACATTTTTTAAGGCCTTTGTGTCTATGAACACCCCCCACATTCATACCCTCTGCACTCCTCCACTGGAAGATAATACAGATTATTGAAAATCCTATGACTGGGTTCTTTCTGGTATGAAGTTGCTGTTCAATTGCTCTGCCATTATTATTATTATTATTGTATGAGGTATTCTTGGTGGGGTTACCCCTGTGATGTGGGTTTTATAGGGTGTGTATTCTCTTTTCTCTCCACTGGCTATCTGGTAAACAGGCTAAACAGTCTCTTCTGCTGATGTGTGTGGGTCTGGTAGTGGTACTCTCTCTATTCTACTCTTTTCCTATGGTTAATACCTGCCTGCCGCCCGAACAAAGTCCTTCTTTACCCCTCTCTAATAAATAACGCTACAATATGTAGAAGCCTACGTGTTATTGTTTGTTTACTCCAATTGGGGGAAGGGTGGTAGGGTTTGCGGGGAATAGAGGTATATTAAAAAAATATATATATCTATATACTGTTACATTGGTGCCGTGACCTGGATCACTGGTTGCTGCAGAAAAGGAGGAGGTCAAAAGGGGGGTGAGTGTAACGGATGTGAAACAGTTAGCTGTGGTGCGCATTAAATAGCGTTTCAATCGGTGATGTCACTTGCTCTGAGACCTTGAAGTAGTGGTTCCCCTTGCTCTGCAAGGGCCGTGGCTTTTGTGGAGCGATGGGTAACGATGCTTCGTGGGTGACTGTTGTTGATGTGTGCAGAGGGTCCCTGGTTCATGCCCGGGCATGGGCGAGGGGAAGGTCTAAAGTTATACTGTTACATATGGGTATGAATACTTTCTGAGGACACTGAAGACCTTTTAAACAAATGTTTCAAGTGAGAATAAAGCAGGTCTGATTCTGAAAAATAAATACATTTTTGCAAAAAAAGTTATGTAGTTCCAGTAGTTAGCTACATGACAAACAAGTAATTAATGACTGAAAACACTACAAAGCTTTGAATTTTGTTAGACTACCACCAACCCAATGGGCACAGATGTTAGTTCAACCTCTAGTTGACAACTCAACCAAATGTAAATCAAAACTAACAGTGAATTCAATGTGAAATCAACAACAAATGTCATTGGATTTAGGTTAAAAGCTGGGTGATAAAAATATGAAACGCCCTTACGTTGATTACTTTTTGCAAATCCAATCAGTTATCCACGTTGATTCAACGTCATCACATATTTTTTTGTTTTGAAATCACGTGGAAACAAAGTTGATTCAACCAGTTTTTGCCCAGTGGGGAACAATTGCTAAATTTTGTTCAGAACGGAAACACCACCTATAAATATGTTTAACCATTTACTAAAGAATGAATAATTCAAGTCTTGGTGATAATAATAAATAGTTAATCACTGTCTGTTGCCCACAACAAATGACAGGATGTTTCAAGGCTATCCACCAATAAGAAGGAGACTTGAATTGTGTCTTTAATGGCACCCTATTCTATATATGGTGCACTACATGGGGAAACAGGGTGTAATTTGTGACACACTCTTGTAGACCAGACAGTTTGGTGTAACATCCTCTTCATCCCTTGTTCATTCCGTTTCGTGATATTTATTCTTTTATTCAGTGTTTTTGTCCTAGAAATATAAGTGATTTGTCAATCCAAACACAAGTCATATTTGAATAAATGAATTAAGCTGATGCTGTGTTTGTTTATTCATTTGGGTTTAGTCATTGTGTGTTTAATTATACTTTTACATACTGTTCTCTAAATCGTAACAGAACTATAATTGGTTTCTCTTTTTGTTCTCTCTCTGATATTACCTTCATTTTCTTCTTCCTCTGCTATGGCTCATTCTGAATCCTAGATTCAATCCATAGAGCAGAAGATCTGCGCTATAGTGCTATTGAAATGGAAAGTTAATTTTCAATGAAGCTGACATATGTAGAGTTTACTGTGAATGCAGTCTTCACAAATGCAGGAACATTGCCTTTGTATTGCGTTATAGCGCAGATCTTCTGCACTATGGACCGAATCTAGTACGTGTGAGAGAATGGAGGAAGTTGTGTGCACTGTAGGCTGCTGTGTTTTACTGAATGTTGTCATGGTGATATTAAACCACTTTCTCACAAATCCAGTTGAGTTTCCTGTCACATGACAAGTCATTCCTTTAGAGGACTCTGATCTTCCCTTATCTCAACACAGTCCTCCTCACCATGTTTCTGCTTGGCCCCCACAATTAGCAGGCTGTGGTTTATTTATACCAGTGCCTACAGGGTTAAAAATCATCAGATATCATGGTTAATACTAGTACCTACAGGGTTAATTAAAAACAGTCAGATATCATGGTTAATACCAGTACCTACAGAGTTAAAACCAGTCAGATATCATGACTAATACCAGGACCTACAGGGTTAATAACAGTCAGATATCATGGTTAATACCAGAACCTACATGGTTAACAACAGTCAGATATCATGGTTTACATGTTACTTTATAGCCCTAATCTAAAATGTATTAAATACAAAATTGTTCTTATCAATCTACACAAAAAAAAACATAATGACTAATCGAAAACAGGTTCTGAGAAATATTTGTAAATGTATTGAAAATAAAAAAACTTTATACTTTATTTACATAGCTATTCAGACCCTTTGCTATGAGACCCGGAATTTAGCTCCGCTGCATCCTGTTTCTATTGATCATCCTTGAGATGTTTTTTTAAACTTGATTGGAGTCTACCTGTGGTAAACTCAATTGATTTGGAAAGGCAAACACCTGTCTATATAAGGTGTCATAGTTGACAGTGCATGTCAGAGCAAAAACCAAGCCATGAGGTCAAAGGAACTGTCCGTAGAGCTCTGAGACAGGATTGTGTCGAGACACAGATCTGGGGAAGGGTACCAACAACTTCTGCATTATTGAAGGTCCCCAAGAGCACTGTGGCCTCCATCATTCTTAAAGAAACTTCCTAGAGATGGCCACCCGGCCAAACTGAGCAATAGGTGAAGGGCCTTGGTCAGGGAGGTGACCAAGAAACCAATGGTCACTCTGACAGAGCTCCAGAGTTCCTCTGTGTAGATGGGAGAACCTTCCAGAAGGACAACCATCTCTGCAGCACTCCACCAATTAGGGCTTTATGGTAGAGTGGCCAGACGGAAGCCACTCCTCAGTAAAAAGGCACATGACAGGCCGATTGGAGTTTGCCAAAATGCACCTAAACGACTCTCAGGCAATGAGAAACAAGATTCTCTGGTCTGATGAAAACAAGATTGAACTCTGTGGCCTGATTTCCAAGCGTCATGTCTGGAGGAAACCTGGCACCATCCCCATGGTGAAGCATGGTGTTGGCAGCATCATGCTGTGGGGATGTTTTTCAGTGGCAGGGACTGGAAGACTAGTCAGAATCGAGGCAAAGATGAATGGAGCAAAGTACAGAGGTCCTTGATGAAAACCTCAGACTGGGGAGAAGGTTCAACTCTCAACAGGACAACAACCCTAAACGCACAGCCATGGCAATGCAGGAGTGGCTTCGGGACAAGTCTCTGAATGTACTTGAGTGGCCCTGCCAGAGCCCAGACTTGAACCCGATTGAACATCTCCTAATAGAACTAAAAAAGCTGTGCAGCGACGCTCCCCATTCAACCTGACAGAGCTTGAGAGGATCTGCAGAGAAGAATGGGAGAAACTCCCCATCCAACCTGACAGAGCTTGAGAGGATCTGCAGAGAAGAATGGGAGAAACTCCCCATCCAACCTGACAGAGCTTGAGAGGATCTGCAGAGAAGAATGGGAGAAACTCCCCATCCAACCTGACAGAGCTTGAGAGGATCTGCAGAGAAGAATGGGAGAAACTCCCCAAATACAGGTGTGCCAAGCTTGTAGCGTAATACCCAAGAAGATTCAAGAATGTAATCCCTGCCTAAGGTGCTTCAACAAAGTAGTGAGTAAAGGGTCTTAATACTTATGTAAATGTGATATATTTCAGTATTGTATCTTGATTGATTAGGGAAAAACCATTATAACCAATTTTAGAATTAGGCTGTAACGTAAATGTAAATGTTGGAACAAGTTAAGGGGTCTGCACTGTATATCACTCAATAGCCATTGTCAATGTTAAGATTTATAGTTCACTATGTAGCATAGCATGTAGGCTGTACACTAATATCCAATCCTAAACACACATCAGCCGGCCTGTAGAGTCTTGGTTTTCCATCTGCAGAAGAACACACACCCACACACACGCACGCACGCATGCACACATGCACGCACACACACATACTTACATCACTAATGCTGACAACTGAACCAAGTGTAAATCTCAACTAGATGTTGAACTGATGTATGTGCCCAGTGGGATGATTTTACCAACTGAGAGACTCTGTCAAAACTTCACTAGTGTTGTTTTATTATATGGTATTAGTGTTTGTATGGTTGTGTGTGTGTGTGTCACAGGAGGTTGGTGGCACCTTCATTGGGGAGGATGTGCTTGTGTTAATGACTGGAGCAAACAGGTGGACAACAGCAGAATGAAGGGTTGGATCATAAATAACCTTCCAAAAAGATTAAAAGAGGAAGAAAGATGTCAGGAAACAGAATGAACAAGGGATGGAGACGTTATACACAACAGTCTGGTCTTTAAGTGTGCATCCCAAGTGGCATCCTATTTCCCTATGTAGTGCACTATATAGAGAATAGGGTGCCATTAAGGACACATGTCAAGTCTCCTTCTTATTGGTGGATAGAGCCTTGACACATCCTGTCACCTGCTGTGGTCCACAGACAGAGAACAGAGAGGGAGAGGGTGTTGACCCCATTCATTACACACCATGCATGAGTGTGTAACAGTCAGGTCCTCTGGTGCTTGGTGTTGCCATTGGTTACCTACACGTTGTCCATTGTACAGTGAAGGTTGTGAGTCATTCTCACCTTTCATTAGCATTGTTTTTGTGTGTGTGTGTGCCCTCTCAGTATCCAATCACATTCAATCAGGAAGCTGGTAGACCTTGTTAATAAAAGACAATTGTTCCTTTTTTTTATTCAAAAGTGACTTTGTTATTCATATCACTGAAGTGATAAGCATTGGTTCATAATTGGTCCCACTTTTTTTTACTAAGCATAAGTCTATGGCAAATCACATGACATGTTTCTAATAAAACCAATGAAGAATCATTTTACAGAGTACAGTATGTCTACATACTCTCCTCTAAATCTAAACACAACAATTATTCATATTATGTTTGCGCTCTTCCTCACTCTCTTAATTGTCTTCCTCCTCTATGTCTCTCTCTGACACTAAGGCTATATCTCAATTATTTTTTCCTAGATTCCTCTCCTACCTCCTCTCCTCCTTTCAACCCTATTAGAGAAGGTCCAAGGTCAGTCTCCTTGGATTCTGTTCTCCAATGTGTTTTGAGACAGAGTCTCAATTTCACCTCTATGTTGAGTTCATCTCTCACTTTAACCAGAAGGTGGAATAATCACTTCTTCAGGCTAGGGTCTTTTTTTCTGAATTTCCGCCTGACTGACGTGCCCAAAGTAAACTGCCTGTTACTCCGGCCCAGAAGCCAGGCTAAGCATATAATTGGTACCATTGGATGGAGAACACTTTGAAGTTTGTAGAAATGTTAAAATAATGTATGAGAGTATCAAATCAAATCAAATCAAATCAAATTTTATTTGTCACATACACATGGTTAGCAGATGTTACTGCGAGTGTAGCGAAATGCTTGTGCTTCTAGTTCCGACAATGCAGTAATAACAAGTAATCTAACTAACAATTCCAAAACTACTGTCTTGTACACAGTGTAAGGGGATAAAGAATATGTACATAAGGATATATGAATGAGTGATGGTACAGAGCAGCATAGGCAAGATACAGTAGATGGTATCGAGTACAGTATGTACAAATGAGATGAGTATGTAAACAAAGTGGCATAGTTTAAAGTGGCTAGTGATACATGTATTACATAAGGATACAGTCGTTGATATAGAGTACAGTATATACGTATGCATATGAGATGAATAATGCAGGGTAAGTAACATTATATAAGGTAGCATTGTTTAAAGTGGCTAGTGATATATTGACATCATTTCCCATCAATTCCCATTATTAAAGTGGCTGGAGTTGAGTCAGTGTCAGTGTGTTGGCAGCAGCCACTCAGTGTTAGTGGTGGCTGTTTAACAGTCTGATGGCCTTGAGATAGAAGCTGTTTTTCAGTCTCTCGGTCCCAGCTTTGATGCACCTGTACTGACCTCGCCTTCTGGATGATAGCGGGGTGAACAGGCAGTGGCTCGGGTGGTTGATGTCCTTGATGATCTTTATGGCCTTCCTGTGACATCGGGTGGTGTAGGTGTCCTGGAGGGCAGGTAGTTTGCCCCCGGTGATGCGTTGTGCAGACCTCACTACCCTCTGGAGAGCCTTACGGTTGAGGGCGGTGCAGTTGCCATACCAGGTGGTGATACAGCCCGCCAGGATGCTCTCGATTGTGCATCTGTAGAAGTTTGTGAGTGCTTTTGGTGACAAGCCAAATTTCTTCAGCCTCCTGAGGTTGAAGAGGCGCTGCTGCGCCTTCTTCACGATGCTGTCTGTGTGAGTGGACCAATTCAGTTTGTCTGTGATGTGTATGCCGAGGAACTTAAAACTTGCTACCCTCTCCACTACTGTTCCATCGATGTGGATAGGGGGGTGTATAACACAATAGATATGGTAGGAGAAAATCCAAAGAAAAACCAAACAGAATGTCTTTTTTTTTGAGAGCCCATGCTCTTACAATGGAAGGTATAGGGTCATATACAAATCCAGCTCATAGATTGCAATTCCTATGGCTTCCACTAGATATCAACAGTCGTTGTTCAAGGTTTCAGTTTTGTTTCTTCCCAAACAAGGAATAATTTTGAGTTGTAGTACTGGGAGTCAGAGTTGGAAATCAGTCTGGTGCGTGACGAAGAGGACGCGGACCTGCTAATTATGCTTTTCTATTGGACATACTACTTTCCCTATGAAATGTTAGAGTTGAATTACATTTTAGGGTATCTGAGGATTCAATAGAAACGTATTTGGACTTGTTTTATCAAAGTTTAGCCGTAGCTTTTAGGATTCCTTTCTCTGCATGTTGAATGAGTGGATTACTCAAATCGATGGTTCCAACTAAACTGACTTTTTGGGATATAAAGAAGGATTTTTATCTTGCATAACGACCATACATGTTGTAGTTGGGACCCTTTGGATTGCAAATCAGAGGAAGATTTTTTAAAAGTAAGTTAATATTTAACCGATATTTGTGATTTTACAAAGCCTGTGCTGGTTGAAAAATATTTTGATGTGGGGCGCCGTCCTCAAACAATTGCATGGCATGCTTTCGCTGTAAAGCCTATTGTAAATCAGACAATGCAGTTAGATTAACAACAATTTAAGCTTTTAACCGTTATAAGATACTTGTATGTACCTAAATGTTTAATATCCATAATTTTGATGATTATTTATTTGAAATGCGCACCCTCCAATTTCCCCCGGAAGTTGTCGACAGGTGTCCAGCTAGCGGGATGCTTAGCTTTAAGTGATAACCATTCAGGACCAATTCCAACTATTAAAATAATAACTATATATGTGTGTGTGAGTGAGAGAGAGACTAGATCTTCTGCACAGATTCTGACAGTAAATCTCAGAAAGACCAAAATAATGGTGTTCCAAAAAAAGGTCCAGTTGCCAGAACCACAAATACAAATTCCATCTTGACACAGTTGACCTAGAGCACACAAACAACTATACATACCTTGGCCTAAACATCAGTGCCACAGTTGACTTCGACAAAGCTGTGAATGTTCTGAGAGACAAGGCAAGGAGGGCATTCTCTGCCATCAAAACGAACATAAAATTCGACATACCAGTTAAGATCTGGTTAAAAAGACTTGAATCAGTTATAGAACCCATTGCCCTTTATGGTTGTGAGGTCTGGGGTCCACTCACCAACCAAGAATTCACAAAACGGGACAAACACCAAATTGAGACAATGCATGCAGAATTCTGCAAAAATATCCTCCTTGTACAACGGAAAACACCAAATAATGCATGCAGAGCAGAATTAAGCCGATACCCGCTAACGATCAAAATCTAGAAATTATCCATTAGAATCTACAACCACCTAAAGCGAAGCAATTCCCAAACCTTCCATAAAGCCATCACCTACAAATAAATTCATCTGGAGAAGGATCCCCTAAGCAAGCTGGTTCTGGGGCTCTGTTCACAAACACAAACAGACCCCACAAAGCTCCAGGACAACAACACAATTAGACCCAACCAAATCATAAGAAAACAAAAAGATAATTACCTGAGACACAGGAAAGAATTATCAAAAAAACAGAGCAAACCAGAATGCTATTTGGCCCTAAACAGAGAGTACACAGTGGCAGAATACCTGACCACTGTGACTGAACTAAACTTAAGGAAAGCTTTGACTATGTACAGACTCAGTGAGCATAGCCATGCAATTGAGAAAGGCCGCCGTAGGCAGACCTGGCTCTCAAGAGAAGACAGGCTATGTGCACACTGCCCAAAAAATGAGGTGGAAACTGAGTTGCACTTTCTAACATCCTGTAAATGTATGACCATATTAGAGACACATTTCCCTCAGATTACACAGATCCACAAAGAATTTGAAAACAAACCAGATTTGGATAAACTCTCATATCTACTGGATGAAATACCACAATGTGCCATCACAGTAGCAAGATGTCTTGTGGCAACAGGTCACACAAGGGCAACTAGTGAAGAACAAACACCATTGTAAATATAACCCATATTTATGTTTATTTATTTTCCCTTTTGTACTTTAATAATTTGCACATTGTTACAACACTGTATATACATAATATGACATTTGATATGTCTTTATTCTTTTGGAACCTCTGTGAGTGTAATGTTTACTGTTCATTTTTATTGTTTATTTCACTTCTGTATATTATCTACTTCACTTGCATTGGCAATGTTAGCATGTTTCCCATGCCAATAAAGCCCTTGAATTGAATTGAGAGAGAGAGACACAGAGAGAGACACAGAGAGAGAGAGTGTTTGTTACTGTGGGTTATTGTTATACCACTTTCTCACATATCCAGTCATGATATTTGTGACAATTTTCATCATTCCATGTCTTTACAGGGTCATCTTGTCCATAGTATATCTCAACACAGTCCTCTTGCCCATAATCATCAGGCTGTCCTTTCCCCCAGTACCTAAACAACACAGAGAACCAGACAGTCAGACACTGTGGTACCAACATTCTCCTCAATTATAGACATAGTCTTATGTTTTAAAGACACACTCTGTAAGATGATCATACCATTATCAAGAATGGGCTATCAACACATTTCGAGTACCTTTTCATATGTAAATATTGCCTGGTTTCTATAATACATCTATAGTTCTCATGAATGACATTCATGAGTGGAAACATACCTTTTTATGAACATGATTGGAAGCAATATATCTTTGTTGTTTTTTATCAACTTATCACAAGGTAAAATGGTCAAATCTCTCACCCTGTGGTCAGTGGGGTGCCGTCCACCCACTTCCAGATCCCCTCAGTAACAGAGTCAGTCAGACCAATCCAGGCTCTCAGGTGGAGGTTGAAGAGAAATGTCTGTTGTTGAAAAAGATAAAAAACAAACTTTTTAAATATATTTATAAAAAACTGCACACACATTAGTTTACTGATGAAAAGTATTCTCTCACTCACTCACCTGTTCCTCTCTGCTGTTTATGATCACCAGGTCTGCTCCTCTCCCCTGACAGTCCTGTCTGCTCTTCTCCCAGGTTTTGGTCTCAGTAGACAGGAAGTACAAACTGGAGTCAAAGTATCTCCATCCCTCCTGACAATGCTGCTCTGTTGAAGAGCAAAGGTGAACACATTGAGAAACTTAGCCAGTATCTTTATACTCATAAACCCAATGATATATAATTATTGTTGATTTTACTTCTAATTTATCACAGTTTATATATCACCTATCACAAAAAGCTTTAGCTGAATATGGCCTTTCTCTTCAGTCAGGTTGTTGTATCTGGTCTGTAGCTGGTCTCTCTCTTCAGTCAGGTTGTTGTATCTGGTCTGTAGCTGGTCTCTCTCTTTAGTCAGGTTGTTGTATCTGGTCTGTAGCTGGTCTCTCTCTGCAGTTGCGTTAGTCTTATAAAGGGAACAACTCTGTGACAAGTTGTTCCTTTTATCCTCAGAATCTTTGATGGCTCTGTTATCTACAAGGTATAAACACATAGTTACTAGGTAAAACACCAGTTAAATAGGCTTAGTAACCAACACTTCTTACAATTAAGCAATGAACTTGTACACAAACTCACAGTAGACAGACAGGCCTATGATCCCAGCCAGTAGGAGAACACACAGCAGCCCCAGAAACACTGCAGCAACTAGGAAGGGTCTCTTCCCTGAGCTATCAGGCTCTGTGGACACATACAATATACTGTTATGTTTTGTGTGTGTGTGTGTGTGTGTTTTACCTGAGTGCTGGTCTCCTGGTCCATTATTTGGAGCAGTGTCTGCTGTCTCTTCTCTCTTGGTGATGGTCTCACCGTCTCTCAGGGTGTCTGCACTGACGTAGATATCCACAATCCTCTCCTCCATCTCACCTGTCAAACTTGACCTTCTTGTTCATATCTGGTTCAGTATAGATGACCTTTGACATCTTTAACAATGCCTGGGTCTTTCTTTCTGTGTAGGTCTACTATACATGAAGTCTCTGCTTCTAGAATTAATGTGGTGGTCTTCCAACATGGCCACCAGGAGGCGTCGTACGTCAACTGTAAGACCTCTATACGTTAAGTCTCTGCTTCTAGTGATGTCTCTGTCTCTGAGTCATCTGTGTGTCTCTGTCTGTGTCACTGCTGTAGCTGTTAACTCTAGGGAAGTATCAACAAAATTACACGGGAAGTTGTGGCTATGCTAACACAAAAATGCTTACAAGTTTGAAAATGTGTGTGCTTAGTTGTGTGCGTAGTTGTGTGAGAGATTGTTACAGTGGTTATTGTGAAAGCATTTTCTGCGGCACATTTTAAACCATGTCATGTCTATACATGGTCATCTTGTCCAGAGTATATCTCAACACAGTCCTCCTGCTCAGGGAACAGGACTTGCTATTTGTGATGATGGACAGGACACCCTCATACCAGGAAGATATAGATCATAGAGTGGAAGTGAAGAAAAAAGGCTAACTGTTAACATAAATTAAATATCATATGTAACAGTCAAACATGAGCATTTGATGTTGTGTTTATATGTAACTTGACAACAAAGACTGACTGTCAAAGATTATTAGAACACACAGCAGCCCCAGTCACACTGCAGCAACTCCAGAGGGTCTCTTCCACCACTGAACATGTACTGAATAACACATTATTAAAGTAAGATATTTAGTTATGTGTATTACTCATCTAGGATTGGGACAAATAAAGGTATAGAAATACTGGGTAATCTCACCTGTTTAATATATTGTGTGTGTGTGTGTGTGTGTGTTCGTGGAATCGTACCTGAAGCAACAATTCCATCTCTTGGACTAGGCTTGAAGGCTCCTACATTGGAATATAATTGGCCATCGATGTTTGTGTTCTTCATAGCATCAGGCTCATCGTTATTAAATCCATCTGGGTTTTCATAGACTCCCTTTGACATCTTAACACACTTGTGGTCAAATACAGTAACTTCTACTTCTAACCTCAACTCTAATGTACGTTTGTAGCTGTGTCTTCTCCCTGCGCTGTTCTGCGTCTGTGACTTTTTAGGTAGTGAAACTCCTTATCAGTCAACCACAGTGGATGACAAATTGTGAAATCAACACAACACTGGCCACCATGTGACTTCCACCAGCCTTAGTTTGATAATATACATTATGTGACTCTATATCACAATATATGATGTATGTGTGAATTCACAGGGTCCCAATTTTTCAAGTTCTAAAATCCTTGTTAATTGACATATGCACTACATATATCCTGACTGAGTTTACTGCAACCCCAGCCTTCACATGGAGAACACATTATGGCTCTCACTCTGTGACTGGAGGTGTAGAGGGGAGTTGCCCTTAGATGCTGATCTTGTTCCGTTTTATATTTATTCCACAAATGGTTAAGGTTGGGATTGAGGGAAAGTAACCTGATCCTAGATCTGTACTTAGGGGAAACTTCCCCCTGTGTTGTGACCGGCCACCAATGGCCATGTAGGGGTCTATGCTCTATCTATGCTGACTGTGAAGAATTACTCAGAATGAAAAAGCAGAAGATCTGACAATATCTCCATAGTTTCACTTTGACAGATTTAAGAGGAAGAAGAATAAAAACCCTTCACATGTATTATGATAAAACGTTCATATTTCCACCCTGTCTTTCAAATCAAATCAAATCAAATGTTATTTGTCACATACACATGGTTAGCAGATGTTAATGCGAGTGTAGCGAAATGCTTGTGCTTGTAGTTCCGACAATGCAGTAATAACCAACAAGTAATCTAGCTAACAATTAAAAAACTACTACCTTATACACAAGTGTAAAGGGATAAAGAATATGTACATAAAGATATATGAATGAGTGATGGTACAGAGCGGCATAGGCAAGATGCAGTAGATGGTATCGAGTACAGTATATACATATGAGATGAGTATGTAAACAAAGTGGCATAGTTTAAAGTGGCTAGTGATACATGTATTACATAAAGATGCAGTAGATGATATAGAGTACAGTATATACATATACATATGAGATAAATAATCTAGGGTATGTAAACATTATATTAAGTAGCATTGTTTAAAGTGGCTAGTGATATATTTTACATCAATTCCCATTATTAAAGTGGCTGGAGTTGAGTCGGTGTGTTGGCAGCTGCCCCTCAATGTTAGTGGTGGCTGTTTAACAGTCTGATGGCCTTGAGATAGAAGCTGTTTTTCAGTCTCTCGGTCCCAGCTTTGATGCACATGTACTGACCTCACCTTCTGGACGATAGCGGGGTGAACAGGCAGTGGCTCGGGTGGTTGTTGTCCTTGATGATCTTTATGGCCTTCCTGTGACATCGGGTGGTGTAGACAGACAGGCCTAGGTGTCCTGGAGGGCAGGTAGTTTGCCCCCGGTGATGCGTTGTGCAGACCTCACTACCCTCAGGAGAGCCTTACGGTTGTGGTCGGAGCAGTTGCCGTACCAGGCGGTGATACAGCCCGACAGGATGCTCTCGATTGTGCATCTGTAGAAGTTTGTGAGTGCTTTTGGTGACAAGCTGAATTTCTTCAGCCTTCTTCACGATGCTGTCTGTGTGGGTGGACCAATTCAGTTTGTCTGTGATGTGTACGCCGAGGAACTTAACTGACTACCCTCTCCACTACTGTTCCATCGATGTGGATAGGGGGATGTTCCCTCTGCTGTTTCCTGAAGTCCACAATCATCTCCTTAGTTTTGTTGATGTTGAGTGTGAGGTTATTTTCCTGGCACCACACTCCGAGGGCCCTCACCTCCTCCCTGTAGGCCGTCTCGTCGTTGTTGGTAATCAAGCCTACCACTGTTGTGTCGTCCGCAAACCTGATGATTGAGTTGGAGGCGTGCGTGGCCAAGCAAGCGTAGGTGAACAGTGGGTCTGGCGACGAATATGTAGCGAGGGCGAGCCGACTAGAGCATACATGTCGCAGTGGTGGGTGGTATAAGGTGATTTGGTAACAAAACGGATGGCACTGTGATAGACTGCATCCAGTTTGCTGAGCAGAGTATTGGAAGCTATTTTGTAGATGACATCGCCAAAGTCGAGGATCGGTAGGATAGTTAGTTTTACTAGGGTAAGTTTGGCGGCGTTAGTGAAGGAGGCTTTGTTGCGAAATAGAAAGCCGATTTCTAGATTTGATTTTGGATTGTAGATGAGTCTGGAAGGAGAGTTTACAGTCTAACCAGACACCTAGGTATTTATAGTTGTCCACATATTCCAGGTCGGAACCGTCCATGGTGGTGATGCTATTCGGGCGGGCGGGTGCGGGCAGCGAACGGTTGAAAAGCATGCATTTGGTTTTACTAGTGTTTAAGAGAAGTTGGAGGCCACGGAAGGAGTGTTGAATGGCATTGAAGCTCATTTGGAGGTTAGTTAGCACAGTGTCCAAGGAAGGGTCAGAAGTATGCAGAATAGTGTTGTCTGCGTAGAGCAAGAGCAGCAACATTGATATATACAGAGAAAAGAGGCGGCCCGAGAATTGAACCCTGTTGTACCTCCATAGGGACTGCCAGAGGTCCGGACAACATGCCCTCCGATTTGACACACTGAACTCTTTCTGCAAAGTAGTTGGTGAACCAGGCGAGGTAGTCATTAGAAAAACCAAGGCTATTGAGTCTGCAGATAAGAATACAGGGATTGACAGAGTCGAAAGCCTTGGCCAGGTCGATGAAGACAGCTGCACAATATTGTCTTTTATCGATGGCAGTTATGATATCATTTAGTAAATTTTTTATTTGTATCTTTATTGAACTATGCAAGTCAGTTATTAAGAACAAATTATTATTTTCAATGACAGCCTAGGAACAGTGGGTTAACTACCTTGTTCAGGGGCTGAGCAACAGATCTTTATCTTGTCAGCTCAGGGATTTGAACTTGCAACCTTTCGGTTATTAGCTCAACGCTCTAACCACTAGGCTGCCCCATTGAGCGTAGCTGAGGTGCACCCGTGACCGGCTCGGAAACAGGATTGCACAGCGGAGAAGGTACGGTGAGATTCGAAATGGTCATTGATCTGTTTATTAACTTGGCTTTCGAAGACTTTAGATGGGCAGGATCGATATAGGTCTGTAACAGTTTGCTTCTATGGTGTCACCCCCTTTGAAGAGGGTGATGACCACGGCAGCTTTCCAATCTTTAGGGATCTTGGACGATACGAAAGAGAGGTTGAACAGGCTGGTAATAGGGGTTGCAACAATGGCGGCGGATAGTTTTAGAAAGAGAGGGTCCAGATTGTCTATCCCAGCTGATTTGTAAGGGTCCAGATTTTGCAGCTCTTTCAGAACATCAGCTGACTGGATTTGGGAGAAGGAGAAATGGGGAAGGCTTGAGCGAGTTGTTGTGGGAGGTGCAGTGCTGTTGACCAGGGTAGGGGTAGCTAGATGGCAAGCATGGCCAGCGGTAGAAAAATTCTTATTGAAATTCTCAATTATAGTGGATTTATCGGTGGTGACAGTGTTTCCTATCTTCAGTGCAGTGGGCAGCTGGGAGGAGGTGTTCTTATTCTCCATGGACTTTACAGTGTCCCAGAATTTTTTGAGTTTGTGTTGCAGGAAGCACATTTTTGCTTGAAAAAGCTAGCCTTGGCTTTTCTACCTGCCTGTGTAAATTGGTTTCTAGCTTCCCTGAAAAGTTGCATATCATGGGGGCTGTTCGATGCTAATGCAGAACGCCATAGGACGTTTTTGTTTTGGTTTAAACCTCTAGAGGATAGGGGAGACGCTACGTCTCAAGTGGCCAATTTCAAATTCAAATTAAATGCTATAAAATTCAAACTTTCATTAAATCACACATGTAAGATACTCATTTAAAGCTACACTCGTTGTGAATCCAGCCAACATGTCAGATTTTTAAAATGCTTTTCGGTGCAAGCATATGAAGCTATTATCTGATAGCCTGCAGCCATCCTCACCAGCAGTAAACAATGGAGCTAGCGTAGCAGGCGCTACACAAAACGCTGAAATAAAATATAAAATATGCATTACCTTTGACGAGATTATTTTGTTTGCACTCCAATATGTCCCATAAACATCACAATTGGTCCTTTTGTACGATTAATTCTGTCCATACATATCGGAAATGTCCATTTATAAAGCCCGTTTGATCCATAAAAAAACTGCTTAGAAAAACTCAACGTCACTACAAAATATTTCAAAAGTTGCCTATTGTAGACGGGGCAATCTGTATTCAATACATGAACAAAAAGAAAAAAACTCTGCTCTTCACGTCTTGTGCAACTCACAAAAGTGTCCCCCGTTCCGAGTTGGCCTACTTCCTGCTAAGACAAAGAAATAACCTCAGCCATATTCCAAACACTGGCGACATCGTGTGGAAGATGTAGGAACTGAAAGTATGTTCCTATTACATTTCCAATGGCAAAGACAATATAACGAAGAGAGATGGGAGAAAAAAATAAATAATTCTGAATAGTTAGTTCTCTGGATTTTGCCTGCTACATAAGTTATGTTATAATCACAGACATGATTCAAACAGTTTTAGAAACTTCAGAGTGTTTTCTATCCAAATCTATGAATAATATGCATATCTTATATTCTTGGCATGAGTAGCAGGAAGTTGAAATTGGGCATGCTATTTATCCAAAAGTGAAAATTCTGCTCCCTAGCTTTAAGAGGTTTTAAGGGCAGTCAGGTCTGGAGAGAACTAAGGGCTCTATCTGTTCCTGGTTCTACATTTCTTGAATGGGGCATGCTTATTTAAGATGGTGAGGAAGGCAATTAAAAAAAATAACCAGGCATCCTCTAATGACGGGATGAGATCAATATCCTTCCAGGATACCCCGGCCAGGTCGATTAGAAAGGCCTGCTCGCTGAAGTGTTTCAGGGAGTGTTTGACAGTGATGAGTGGAGGTTGTTTGACCGCTGACCCATTACGAATGCAGGCAATGAGGCAGTGATCGCTGAGATCTTGGTTAAAAACAGCAGAGGTGTATTTAGAGGGCAAATTGGTTAGGATGATATCTATGAGGTTGCCCGTGTTCACGGCTTTGGGGTGGTACCTGTTAGGTTCATTGATCATTTGTGTGAGATTGAGGGCATCAAGCTTAGATTGTAGGATGGCTGGGGTGTTAAGCATGTTCCAGTTTAGGTCACCTAGCAGCACGAGCTCTGAAGATAGATGGTGGGCAATCAGTTCACATATGTTGTCCAGAGCACAGCTGGGGGCAGAGGGTGGTCTATAGCAGGCGGCAACAGTGAGAGACTTGTTTTTAGAGAGGTGGATTTTTAAAAGTAGAAGTTCAAATTGTTTGGGTACAGACCTGGATAGTGGGACAGAACTCTTCAGGCTATCTTTGCAGTAGATTGCAACACCGCCCCCTTTGGCCGTTCTATCTTGTCTGAAAATGTTGTAGTTAGGGATGAAAATTTCAGAATTTTTGGTGGTCTTCCTAAGCCAGGATTCAGACACGGCTAGAACATCCGGGTTGGCAGAGTGTGCTAAAGCAGTGAATAAAACATCACCAGAGGAACAGAGGAGGAGTAGGATAAGGGCACGGCTAAAAGCTAAGTGAATTAGTCGTCTAGAATGTCTGGAACAGAGAGTAAAAGGAGGTTTCTGGGGGCGATAAAATTGCTTCAAGGTATAATGTACAGACAAAGGTATGGTAGGATGTGAATACAGTGGAGGTAAACCTAGGTATTAAGTGATGATGAGAGAGATATTGTCTCTAGAAACATCATTGAAACCAGGTGATGTCATCGCATGTGTGGGTGGTGGAACTGAAAGGTTGGATAAGGTATAATGAGCAGGGCTAGAGGCTCTACATTGAAATAAGCCAATAAACACTAACCAGAACAACAATGGCCAAGGCATATTGACATTAAGGAGAGGCATGCTTAGTCAAATGATCATAAGGGTCCAATGAGTGGTGAGGTTGGTTGGGGTCACGGCGATTCAAACAGCTAGCTAGGCCATCGGTAGCAAGCTAGCATAGGATGGAGGTCTGTTTTTAGCCACCTCATGCGTTTCCGTCGGTAGATTAGTGGGGTTCTGTGTGGTAGAGGGGATCGATCCAAATTAGCAAAAATAGATATAGTTATAGTGACCCAAGAAAAATTGTCAGATCTATTCAGATAGCAGCTGATAAGACAGCTAATGATTAGCGGGCCGCAGATGGGCGTTCAGGTAACGTCGCAACGGAGGGGCCAGTTGGATAACTCCCTCGGGAAGATAACGTCGGTAGCCAGTCGTGAAGGCCCGGTGGGGCTCCGCATTGGCAGTAAAACGGGTCCGGATAGGTGATTGGTGCCCAGGAGTGGCTGATGGAGCTCTTCAGCTGGCTAGCTCCGGAATAATTGATGTTCGCTCCAGGATCGACGTAAGCCAATAGTCATATGGATAGCAGCTAGCTAGCTGCGAGATTCAGGTATAAATGTCCAGAGCTTGCGGTTGAAATCCGGGGATATGAAGAGAAAAATAGGTCCGGTATGTTCCGGTCCGAGTCGCGCCGTACAAAACTGGCAATAGATTTTCAAGCTAAAGGATAGCTGATGACCACAAACCGTGGTTAGTTGAATACTAAACTGGCTAGCTTCTGGTTAGCTTCTGGCTAGCGTCTGGTTAGCTTCTGGCTAGCTTCTATTGTGGATTTCAGATATGAGGTAAATAATACTTTTTTTTAAATTGGTGAGGCAGGTTGCAGGAGAGTGTTTTGAAGTTGAGTGTTTGGAAATGAAAATATATAAAATATATGTGAAGAAAGGTGTAAATATATATATATATATATATATATATATATATATATATATATATATATATATATATATATATATATATATATGGGACACGACAAGACGAGGGCAGAGGACATCTGACTGCTATAATGTATAAGTATAACAGAACTGATTTGGCAGGCGAAAACCCAAGGACCAAGTTTTTTTCTGTTGACCTTCCAGCCAATTCCAAGCTTAAGCTATTGAAATCAAAGACTTCTTCCTCCCAAATTAAAGTTCCTATGGCTTCCACTAGATGTCAACAGTCTTTATACATGGTTTCAGGCTTGTATTCTGAAAAGCCAACGAGGAATAGTTAGGAAGTCCTAATGCAAAAATAGTGTTGTTTTTTCCTTTCCTATTGAAAATTGTTCACTCCGTATTAAATATTATCATTTATTTAGATATTAGAGTACCTAATAATGAATTAGAAACGTTGTTTGATTTTTTGGATAAACTTTACTGGTAACTTTTGGAAATCCTATGTCTGCATTCTGAATGGGTGGATTACTGAACTCAATGATGCCTACTAAATGGACCATTTGGGATATAAAGAAGGACTTTATCGAACAAAACGATCATTCATTGTGTTCCTGGGACTCTTGTGATTGCGATCAGAGGAAGATCTTCAAAGTTAAGTGACTTTTTTATCGCTATTTGTGATTTTGTGACGCCTGTGCTTGTTTGGATAATATGCTGTTGTGGGGCGCTGACCTCAGATAATCGAATGCTGTGCTTTCGCCGTAAAGCCTTTTTGAAATCGGAAGATGCGGTTAGATTGCCAAGCTAAAGCATCATGCATGACACTTGTTTTATCAAGAAGGTTTAATATTATGTTTTCTGTATTTTGAATTTGGCACTCTGCAATTTCACCGGATGTTGTTGAGGTGGGTCGCTAGTGGGACCACCACCATATTGTATGTTTAGTTTATTACTCTTAGAATTAGAACCTAACAATATACGTTTGATCATATCTACCCCTGTACACCCATATTTTATTTATTTCTCTCTCCCACTCTGTCTCTCTCTCTGTCTCTCTGTCTCTCTCTCTGTCGCTCTCTGTGTCTCTGTCGCTTTCTGTGTCTCTGTCGCTCTCTCACCTGTTCCTTATTGCTGTTTATGATCACCAGGTCTGCTCCTATTGCCAGACAGTCCTGCCTGCTGTCCTTCCAGGTTTTAGTCTCAGTAGACAGGAAATGCCAACTGGATTCAATCTTCTGCCAGCCTTCAGGACACGTTTGTTCTAGAAGATGATTGACATTACTTTCCTTCAAGTTATCACACTGTACACTTAAAACCTCTTAGGGATCCCTTACCGCTCAAATTTATTAACGGGACAGATTTGACAACATCCGGTGAAATTAACTTCTTGTTAATTTCGCTTGACGGCGAAAGTACATCATGCGATTATCTGAGGACAGCGCCCAGAAAAGTACACAAAAGTATTAAAAACATTTTCAAACAAGGTAGATGCGCCACGAACGTCAGAAATAGCGATAAAATAAATTGCTTACCTTTGAAGCTCTTCTTCTGTTGGCACTCCAAAAAGTCCCAGCTATATCACAAATGGTCGATTTGTTTGATAAAGTCCTTCTTTATATCCCCAAAAACTCAGTTTAGCTGGCACGCTTCATTCAATAATCCACCGGTTTCCCTCATTCAAAATGGATTCAAATGAATCCCAAACGTTACCAATAAACTTCTTCAAACAAGTCAAACAACGTTTGTAATCAAACCTCAGGTACCCTAATATGTTAATAAACGATACAATTTAAGATGGAGAATATTTATTGTCATAACCGGAGGTAAACAACAAAGTACGCGCATTCACAGGAACGCGTAACAAACACTACAGCTAAAATGGGATCCACTTAGAAAAACTACAAAATCTAGCAAATTTTTCAAAAACAAGCCTGAAACTCTTTCTAAAGACTGTTGACATCTAGTGGAAGCACTAGGAACTGCAATCCGGGAGGTCTTCCCTTCATATTAAAAAAGACACCCATTGGAATCTGGATGGTTTGTCCTCGGGTTTTCGCTTGCCATATCAGTTGTGTTATACTCACATATATTATTTTAACAGTTTTGGAAACTTTAGAGTTTCTATCCAATACTACCATGCATATGCATAACCTAGCTTCTGGGCCTGAGTAACAGGCAGTTTAAAACTAAAACTGTTTGAATGACGTCTGTGAGTATAACAGAACTCATATGACAGGCAAAAACCTGAGAAAAAATCCAAACAGGAAGTGGGTAATCTGAGGTTTGTAGTTTTTCAACTCAGCCCTTATTGAAGTGGGATATTGGTCAAGTTGCACTTCCCAAGGCTTCCACTAGATGTCAGCAGTTTTTAGAACCTTGTCTGGTGCTTCTACTATAAAGGCGGGCTGAATGAGAGGGGAATGAGTCAGCTGTCTGGCAGTGTGCCTTGGGCTCCTAACGCGCGGTCACGAGAGAGTTAGCTCTCGTTCCATTGCTTTTCTACAGATAATGGAACATTATTGAACATTTATGATTAAAACATCCTGAAGATTGATTCTATACTTAGTTTGATATGTTTCTATGACCAGTAATATAGCTTTTTTGGAATTTTCGTCCAACCTTTCCGCTGGAAGTTGTTTACCAAACGCCCTAACAAAAGGAGGGATATGGACATAAATGATGAACTTTATCGAACAAATCAAACATTTATTGTGGATTCCTGTGAGTGCATTCTGATGAAGATCATCAAAGGTAAGTTAATATTTATAATGCTATTTCTAACTAATGTTCACTGCGCAACATGGCAGATATGTATTTTGGCTGGTTTATGCTCTGAGCTCCGTACTCAGATTATTGCATGGTATGCTTTTTCCGTAAAGTTTTTTTGAAATCTGACACAGCGGTTGCATTAAGGAGAAGTTTATCTGCATAAGTTCCATGCATAACACTTGTATTTTCATCAACATTTATAAAGAGTATTTCTGTAAATTGATGTGGCTCTGCAAAATCACGGCATGTTTTGGAACTGCCAGATGGTTAATAAAACACACCAAAGAGAATAAAATCATACCAGCAACACAGCTTTTCTGCATGCTGTCAAATTATGACATTTTGTGTTGTATTGTAGATTATATTGTAACCCTTGGTTTCCCCATCCATTGTTGCTCCCTCCCACAAATGCTGGAAATATTCAGTAATAAAACATTAGCAGAACTTTGCCAACTTTCTGATTGTCAGATCTGTCCTGTTCTAATTGTTACATACATTGTTTGTTAACATTTCTTCTGCCAGTGAATTGGCATGTGTGCATTGCAGCTTTTGTTAAAACCAATAAAGAAAAGCATTCAGCAAATATGACATCTCCTGTCCTATTTATCCACTTCCTGTACATCTGTTATAAAGATATCAATTTCAGCTCACTTGAAGAAAATGAGTTTGTTCTTAGTTTTATAGTTAGAAAAGGCTACAAAGATATTTATATTTAAACTAAAATTCAAAGTTTGACAAAGATGAAGAAATAATCGTAGAAATAAATGACACTTATTAATGGCTTCAAAATAAACTTGATGGAGAGCAGTAGCAGGGTCAGTAGTTTCATATGTCTGTGAGGTCAGAGCCCTGTACTGCTCAATCTATCAACCACAATAAGTAGAGTTCCTGCGGCACTCCAGGACCAGGGTTCCATATTACACTGTAGGTGCAGTACTTTCAAACCCTCTCCTTAGGGACCACTAGACAGGCACATCTTCCTCAATTAGTCAAGGGGTTGATGGTTATTAGACGGAATCAGGTGTGTCAGATTAGGACTAAAACTAAAATGTGAAATGTCTGATGGTCCCTGAGGAGAGGGTTGGGAAACCCTGGACTGGAGGCCTCAATCTTCACTTTAGTGCTGTTTTCCATTATTCTGGGTGATTAATTTATTAGAGCTTTAAGGGTCTTTCTGTACTGTTCCTTTATTTAGTATCAGCAGTGGTGTTGGTCATGTTCCCTCGTAGATCAGTATGAAAGAAATGTGAACAAACAATTCTCAGAAGCCATGTGGTGTTGCCTCCCTCACTTTAAAAATGTTTACATATCTTGCATTACTCATCTCATATGTATATACTGTATCTTAGTCTATGCTGCTCTGACATAGCTCATCCAAAAATGTATATATTCTTAAGTCCATTCCTTTACTTTGGATTTATGTGTATTGTTGTGAAATTGTTATATACTACTGCACTGTTGGCGCTAGAAACACAAGCATTTCGCTACACCCACAATCACATCTGGAAAACAGGTATGTGACCAATACAATTTGATTTGATTTTCTATTGATCTGTGCAAACTCACATCGCTCTACACAGTTATGGCTGTTGGATTATGTGCTGTCTATAGTGGCTGGACTCAGCATAAACTTGACACATTCATCAACTATGTTCACAATAAATAAGGTCACATCCCAACAGTCTCAACCTGCTACCTTCCTTTCCCTGTCTCCTTTCCTTTTGTTACCACCGCAGATCTGAAAGACCTCACCATATGAATGCAATGTGATGGAACTCTGTCAACCTACCAGGTCTCTCACATCTCAGTCACAACAAAGGAATGGAACTCTATCAACCTACCAGGTCTCTCACATCTCAGTCACAACAAAGGAATGGAACTCTATCAACCTACCAGGTCTCTCACATCTCAGTCATAACAAAGGAATGGAATCCTGTCAACCTACCAGGCCTCTCACATCTCAGTCATAACAAAGGAAAGGAAACAACCATAACCAGCAGTATTAGAATATTGGGATACTGTCTCAATCATACCCTGGACACTGGCAGGAGAGACCACTGAATCCAAACACACACTAATGTACCCAAAGGCCTTCAGGGCAGTGTTTCCCAAACTCAGTCCTCTGGAGCCAAAGGAGTGCACTTTTAGTTTTTTGCCTGAACTCACCACAACTGTTTCACATGATCAAAGTTTACTGATTAGTTGAACCAGCTGTGTAGAGGACAAAACCACCCTTTGGGGCCCGTGGGCTGAGTTTGGGAAACCCTGCTTTAGTTATTTGACATGGTTCATTCTGCACTGCAGCCAGAAGAGGGCAGTATTTAACTCCACCAGCCAAAGGAAGGATTGGCAGACAAAACTCTGGAATAACTTATTTCTGGAGTGCTGCAGGTACTGCAGGATTTTCTCACAACTACAGACCACACTGAGCTACTTAGCTAACTGATCAGTTCAGTGATTGCCTAAATTCAACACACCTGGTCTTCCAGGTCGGTTAAATGACAAAACGGGAAGTGCCTGCAGCACTCCAGGACCAGGGTTCCATACTGCACTGTACAGTAGTTGCAGTACTTCCCAACCCTGTCCGCTGGGTTCGCCAGACAGGCACACCTGCATCAATTAGTCAAGGGGTTGATGGTTAGTAGACTGAATCAGGTTTGCCAGTTTAGTGCTAAAACCAAAATGTGAAATGTCTGATGGTCCATGAGAAGAGGGTTGGGAAACCCTGGACTGGGGGCCTCAATCTTCACTTTAGTGCTGCTTTCCATTATTCTGGGTTATTGATTTAATAGTGGTATATTGGCTATTAGTATTCTAGACCTGAATCAGTCCCTGCTTAGAGGAGAAGGATGATGATGAGGTTTAATAAGGGTCTTTCTGTACTGTTACTATGGGAACTTTTATTCAGTATCAGCAGTGGTGTTGCTGGTGTTGGTCATGTTCACACATAGATCAGCATTAAATAAGTGTGAACAAACAATTCTCAGAAGCCATGTGGTGTTGCCTCCCTGTGTGCGTGCGTTAGAATGTGACCTCACTTTAAAAATGTTTACATATCTTGCATTACTCATCTCATATGTATATACTGTATCTTAGTCTATGCTGCTCTGACATAGCTCATCCAAAAATGTATATATTCTTAAGTCCATTCCTTTACTTTGGATTTGTGTGTATTGTTGTGAAATTGTTATATACTACTGCACTGTTGGCACTAGAAACACAAGCATTTCGCTACACCCACAATCACATCTGGAAAACAGGTATGTGACCAATACAATTTGATTTGATTTTCTATTGATCTGTGCAAACTCACATCGCTCTACACAGTTATGGCTGTTGGATTATGTGCTGTCTATAGTGGCTGGACACAGCATAAACTTGACACATTCATCAACTATGTTCACAATCACTAAGGTCACATCCCAACAGTCTCAACCTGCTACCTTCCTTTCCCTGTCTCCTTTCCTTTTGTTACCACCACAGATCTGAAAGACCTCACCATATGAATGCAATGTGATGGAACTCTGTCAACCTACCAGGTCTCTCACATCTCAGTCATAACAAAGGAATGGAACCCTCTCAACCTACCAGGCCTCTAACATCTCAGTCACAACAAATGAATGGAATCCTCTCAACCTACCAGGTCTCTCACATCTCAGTCATAACAAAGGAATGTAACCCTGTCAACCTACCAGGTCTCTCACATCTCAGTCATAACAAAGGAATGCAACCCTGTCAACCTACCAGGTTGGAGTGCACTTTCAAATGAGTGCACTTTCATTTTTTTTGCCTGAACTCTACACAGCTGTTTCAAATGATCAAAGCTTAATGATTAGTTGAACCAGCTGTGTAGAGGACAAAACCACCCTTTGGGGCCCGTGGGCTGAGTTTGGGAAACCCTGCTTTAGTTATTTGACATGGTTCATTCTGCACAGCAGCCAGAAGAGGGCAGTATTTAACTCCACCAGCCAAAGGAAGGATTGGCAGACAAAACTCTGGAATAACTTATTTCTGGAGTGCTGCAGGTACTGCAGGATTTTCTCACAACTACAGACCACACTGAGCTACTTAGCTAACTGATCAGTTCAGTGATTGCCTAAATTCAACACACCTGGTCTTCCAGGTCGGTTAAATGACAAAACGGGAAGTGCCTGCAGCACTCCAGGACCAGGGTTCCATACTGCACTGTACAGTAGTTGCAGTACTTCCCAACCCTGTCCGCTGGGTTCGCCAGACAGGCACACCTGCATCAATTAGTCAAGGGGTTGATGGTTAGTAGACTGAATCAGGTTTGCCAGTTTAGTGCTAAAACCAAAATGTGAAATGTCTGATGGTCCATGAGAAGAGGGTTGGGAAACCCTGGACTGGGGGCCTCAATCTTCACTTTAGTGCTGCTTTCCATTATTCTGGGTTATTGATTTAATAGTGGTATATTGGCTATTAGTATTCTAGACCTGAATCAGTCCCTGCTTAGAGGAGAAGGATGATGATGAGGTTTAATAAGGGTGTCTCTGTACTGTTACCATGGGAAACCTTTTCTCAGTATCAGCAGTGGTGTTGCTGTTAGTCATGTTCACACGTAGATCAGCATGGAGGAAGTGTGAACAAACAATTCTCAGAAGTCATTTGGTGTGTGTGCGTGCGTGTGTGCGTTTACTGTGCTATGGTGTTTGAGGGGTACTTGTGCCTGTTCTCAGCATGAGAGGCGGTATTGTGAAAGTAACCACAAGAGCACTGGTATTAAAAGGCCCCCTGAAAGTTTAACATTTGAATATTGATTCTGTATCTTAAAAGACAATTCATCTCCATTACAAGTTGCCATTGGACCAATACATTTTGACACCATGGCAAGATACAAGAACCTAACCTTTACTCTGATGTATTTAGTCCAGGCTTGGATTTTGGGTGTGGACTCCAAGATGGTAAGATGCTACACTATTTTGAGAGAGAGTGAAAGAGCAAAATAACAGGCACAATTTTAGTGTGGACAAAGTTAAGTGTCAAGGGACTCGTCTGAAAGTAACAGATACCGGTTTAAAAAATGAATTGAAGTATGAAGGTAGTTTTGTGCCTACCCCAAAAAGGCGTTATATATGTGTAAAGAAACATATACACATTTCCTGAGTTTTCTTATATCTCCTAGCTTTAGGACCGACACTTCAAAACCTTGTTTTTCCGGATTCATTTTTTACTGCTTTCTGCCATTGATGAATGTGTTATCCAATGTGTTTCTTTAGGGTTAAAAGGAAAGGCCAACATTCCTTCATCATATTACTATTTATTATATTTTTTTTGAGACCTAAAGGGGTCTTAAATTCAAAATCAAATAGCTAAATGATCCATAGTATGACCATCTTAAAACAATTCTATGTCAACTCAGCACCTCTCACCCACCCCCAACGATAACTAACAGACTTACAGCTGTCTCTCATCATAATAATATTATCTGCATTTTCTTGTTTCACACCTGTTTCTCCATTTCTCTCTCAAATCACTAAAGGTCAGTCTCCCTCTGCATGATCCAAAATCCAACTTCTCCTTAGACATGGCTCCAGACTCTGTTGATGACTCCTACAATGGCTGTGAGGAGAAGATGCTCAGGAAGGTGCATGACTATTACCTGCCAAAAGAGAGAGGAGAGAACAAAGATTTCAACCAGGCTTGGACTGCTGCTGAGGACCATTACACAAAAAAAGGAAAACTGTCTAAAAACTATTCCCTGGCAATCCAGGTGTATGTGAATGCAACATCCAACATTTACAAGTCATTCAACGCAGCCACTCGTACCCAAAAGGAGAGATACACCACAACATTCCAGTACCACTCCCTGCACTTCCTTCTGACCAATGCCTTACGAATCCTGAACAACAATTTTGGGAAATGCTTTATTAGGCATTTCCATACCTTCCGAGGAACCAATGTGACTTTCTTCTCTGACCGAAAAACTACAATGCGATTTGGACAGTTCACCTCGAGCTCTTTAGACAAGAAAATTGCTAAAGGCTTTGGAACTAAATCCTGTTTTGAGATCGCTACCTACTTTGGTGCCCCACTGGGGAAGTACTCTCAGCTACCACATGAGAAAGAAGTACTGATTCCCCCCTACGAGGTGTTCAAAATCACCAAGGTGATGAGGAGAAAAGACCAGAAAGACCTCTGGTGTGACGTCGTCTACAAACTGCAGAGTACTGAGAAAGGAAAGAGTGACCTGAAATGCCAGATGATTAATAAAACACTCCAATGAGAATAAAATCAAACCAGCAACACAAGTTTTCTGCTTTCAATCAAATATGACATGCAGATTTTATTTTCAACCCCCAGCATCCCCACCCATCATCGCTCCCGCCTACAAATGCAGGAAATATTCAGTAATAAAAGCAGTACTTTCCCAACTTTCAGATTGTCAGGCCAGTCCTGTAATAAATGCTACACACATTGTTTGTTATATTGTTAATATTTCTTCTGCCAGTGAATTGGCATTTGTTGTCATGTGCATTGCAGCTTTTGTTAAAACCAATAAAGAAAAGCCTTCAGCAATATGACATCTCCTGTCCTATTTATCCACCACCTGTAAGGGTCTGGGTGTAGCTGATGCAGAGGAGTCAGGCGCAGGACAGCAGAGCTGAGTAATAAAAGTAACTTTACTCAACATTACCAAATACATGTAGATATACCAAGCCCACACAAAGGACCGAAATACACAAAACAAACACGCACAAAAACCATGGGGAAAACAGAGGGTTAAACAGTGAACACGTTATTGGGGAATTGAAACCAGGTGTGTAAAACAAAGACAAAACAAATGGAAAATGAAAAGTGGATCGGCGACGTCGACAGCTGAAAGCCGCCCGAACAAGGAGATGGACCGACTTCGGCGGAAGTCGTGACACTGCCTGTACATCTGCTATAAAGATATCAATGTCAGCTCACTTGAAGTAAATGTGTTTGTTCTCAGATATAATTAGAAGTGGCTACAAAGATATTTATATATTCCCTATTTAGATTAAAAGAAAGATTAGGGAGGGAGGGAGGGAGATCAGTAGCAGGGTTAGATGTTTTCTGTAGGTCAGAGCTCAATCTATCAACCACGAGGAGAGAGCTGTCTCGTTCCAGGCCAACTATATTGCATTTGAGTTCAACGCATCAACAAATGAGCTTCAGATTGCTACACCATATGATTTGGTTAACTGATATGTTAAACACCTATCCAGGAGTTGTGAGTTCTGTCAGGTGTTTGCAATGTAGTCAACTTGGAATCTTGCCAATGTTGTGGGAAGAGAGAGGGGCCGGGGTTCAGTAATCGAGAATTTTTTCAGTTCACTAACAGAGACAAGAGGCCACAGGGAGGCAGTGAACAATCATACAACCTACTGTCTATCCACTTTGACACACTAAACTATTGCTTTGATAACGGGGGTGGGGCTCAGTTATGAAGAATCCTTTCAGTAGCCATGTGTTCACTGACACAGAAAACAGAAGTCACAGGGAGGCAGTGAACAATCATACAACCTACTGTCTATTCACTTTGACACTAATCTGTTGCTTTGACAATGGGGGGAGGGGGGTACTAAGCTAACATACTGCAGTTATTTGTAGCTATTTAATTTGGAACTGTACTACTATAGTCCACAGAAACACATTGAATAACACATTCATAAATGGCAAAACGTTTAAATAAAAATGACATCTAATGGAAAAAGGTTTGGAAGTGTCTGTCCAAGATATTGTCACGCCCTGACCTTTATCGCTGTTTTTCTATATATTTTGGCTAGGTCAGGGTGTTACTAGGGTGGGTACTCTAGTTTTTGTATGTCATGGGGTTTTTGTTGACCTGATATGGTTCCCAATCAGAGACAGCTGTTTATCGTTGTGTCTGATTGAGGATCATATTTAGGTAGCATTTTCCTTATTTGCGTTGTGGGATCTTGTCTATGTATAGTTGCCTTAGTGCACATCAGTAGCTTCACGTTTCATTTGGTTGTTGTTTTGTTCAGTAAGTTTCAATTTATTAAAATTGTGTGGAACTTTACTCACGCTGCGCCTTGGTCCAATCCTTACAACGAACGTGTCAGATATAAGAAAGCACAGAAAGAAAAATATATATATATATATATATATATAATTATAACTGACTTGCCGAGGTGTCATAAAAATGAAATCACCCCCTTCCACAACGTAAAAAAAATATTTACACATGACCCTCCCCTTGTCTGTCAAAAAATGCACAGACCCTCCCAATATTAAAATTAATAAAACAAGTTGAAGCAATATGTTTTTCAACATATTGCTAGTTATTCCAATTTGTGGTGGTAATAAATTGGTTTAGTTAATTTTAATATTGGGAGGGTCTGCACATTTTTTGACAGACAAGGGGAGTGTCATGTGTAAATATTTTTTTACAGAGCATCAGATACATGCTACTTAATACTCTTATGTTAATATTTTCTGTATATCACTGATCATTCCACAACCCCAACTAATGTACCATAAATACATCTGAACTGTCCTTCTTTCCGTTGTAATGATCCAGTTATAACCAGTTTGACCCATAATAGTTAGTGTTGTCCTCTTTGATCATTTATATATTTTAAATTGTTAATTTAATTTATCTTTATTTAACTAGGCAAGTCAGTTAAAAAGATTCTTATTTGCAGTGATGGCCTACCAAAAGGCAAAATGCCTCATGCGGGAATGGGGGCTGGGGAAAACAAAAATATATATAAATATAGGAAAAAACACAAATCACGACAAGAAAGACAACACTACATAAAGAGAGACCTAACACAACAACATAGCTACGCAGCAACACATGACAACACAGCATGGTAGCAACACAACATGGTAGCAGCACAAAATATGGTACAAACATTATTGGGCACAGACAACAGCACAAAGGGCAGAAGTTAGAGACAATACGTCACACAAAGCAGCCATATACGAGTGACCCAGGGATGTGTGTGCTTTGGGGACCTTTAACAGAAATTGACTGGCAGAACGGATGTTGTATGTGGAGGATGGTGGCTGCAGTAGATATCTCAGATAGGGGGGAGTGAGGCCTAAGAGGGTTTTATAAATAAGCATCAACCAGTGGGTTCCCTCCACCCCATCAATATTGTGTATATTCACCATTATGTTACTGATTGGTAGGTGGTTTCAATTTTGCGCAAATTCTGCCATCAATCCACGTTTTTTGGTTGGAGATGGTTTTAATAGTTATAGAGGGTACATCTCCTATACACTTCCTTATAAACTCGCTCACTGAGTCAACGTGTACCTTGATGTTATTGTCTGAGGCTACCCGGAACATATACCAATCCATGTGATCGAAGCAATCTTGAAGTGTGGAATCAGATTGGTCAGACCAGCGTTAGATGGACCTAAGCATGGACACTTCCTGTTTTAGTTTCTGCCTATAGGAGGAGAGCGAAAAGATGTGGTCATGGCCAGATTTACCAAAAGGAGGGCGGAGGAGGACCATGTATGCATTGAGTAAGTTAGAGAAGCGGTGGTCGAGTGTGTTACTCGCTTGTGTACTGCAATCGATATGCTGATAGAATTTAGGTAGCCTTGTTCTCTGATTTTCTTTGTTAAATCCCCAGCTACAATAAATGCAGCCTCAGTATATATTTAGCATATTTAGCAAGTCCAGTGAAGTTCCTTGATGCCCATTTTGGTATCTGCTTTCGGGGGGATATACACGGCTGTGACGATAACCCAAGCAAGTTCTCTTGGGAGGTAATACATTTGATTGTGTGAAATTCTAAGTCAGGTGAACAAAAGGACTTGAGATCTTGTATGTTGTTACAATTACACCATGAGTCGTTAGTCATGAAACATACACCCCCGCCCTTACTAGAGATATGTTTGTTCCTGTAGGCGCGATGCCCTGAAAATCCCGTTGGCTATACGGACTCCAAAAGCATGTCCACAGCTAGCCATGTCTCCGTGAAACAGAGTACGTTACAATCCCGGATATCTCTTTGGAAAGCAACTCTTGCCCTATTTTCATCGACTTTGTTAAGTAGGGACTAGACATTAGCGAGTAATATACTCGGAAGCAGTGGGTGGTGCGCACATCCGAAGCATCACTAGAAGACCTCTCCGGCACCCTCACCTCCGACGGCGTTGTTTTGGGTCGGCCTCTGGAATCAGTTCTGGAGTCATATGGCCTGGGAGGTGCAGACAAAGGATCTGCTTTGGGAATGTCGTATTCCTGGTTGGAGTGCTGGTAAGTTGACGTCTCTCTGATATGCAATAGTTCTTCCCGATTAAGATCTAAGGATCTGTGTGAGGCTTTCTCTCCTCCCGTGGAATAGAGTGTCGCTATGGAGTTGTATAATAGTTCATGTAGGTAGATGTCATGTGGAACAGACATACTGTAACACAAAAAGCAGCCTGCAGTGCACACAACTTCCTCCCCTCTTTCTCTCTCTCTCTCTCTCTCTCTTTCTATGCTAAGTGTTTGGTGCATGCTGGGAATTGTATGAGCGATTGCGAGTGTTGTCTGAAGTCACATCGCCAATATTTACTTGCTTGTTTCCTTTTCTTGGTGGTTTTCCTTTTTCTATGAATGATTAAGGTAAAACATTTTAGTGGTAGAATTAAGTATATTGTATCTGCTTCGTTGGAGATCGTCCCTGTCACTTTGTCACGGCTTCAGGTGTGTTACTGAAGCTACTGTCATTATGGCGAAGTTTCTGGTTGCCATAGCAACCATAGGCTATGAAAATGTTACTTATGCGTTGCGGATGAATAAAGAGGTGGTGGTTTTTCTTAAAGAAGAGCGTCTTGTTGATCGGATGGTTGAGCATGGCGTACTTCTTAATGGGGGAAGAGACAGGAATAAAAGTAATAAAACAGAAAAGGCTTAATGTAGTTTTTCTACAGGAGACACATAGTGTCATGACATTGATCTCTTTGGGTACAGCAAGCACCATCCCCCTCTCTCTGTCTCCTACACTCAGGCTGCTGCGACCTCAAGTTGTAAATTCCCGGAGGAGAATATCTCCTCATGGCCACAGTATAGAGAGAGAGTGAGTTTTCATAGAGAGAACAAAGGAATTTCTTCCACCTCACAGAACTTGAGGTCCGAACAATATTTATGTTCTGGAGAATGTATAAAAGATCGGTGAAGAATCCAGCTACGAACTGGTCCATTTGGTACAATTTTGTGAAACTCATGGGAGACAATACGGCTACATTACCATAACGCTGTTTATACAATAGCCTCAGATATGAGGCTTACATCTAATTGTTGTATAAGATGAATGAGTGAGGATGATATTGTGTAATGTGATTTTGGACTGTTTATTGAAGGAAACTCCAATTCTCTTTGGAGTTTAACTTAGTCAGAGGACCGCCCATGAGCACAGTTATGGTCTGGCGTCCTGGGACAGGCCCTTTTCTGCTCTTCCGAATAAAACCCCCACCCGGGTTTTCTATCACCAGACCAGCTTACCTCGATAACGAGAGGGCCAAGGTTTAAGTAGGATTGAGCAAAGGACTGAGAGGAGACTGAGCTTACCTCAATTACGAGATGGCTAAAGGTTGCAGACCAGCTTACCACGAGAGGGCCAAGGTTTGAGTAGATGGCTGAATCTTTTAACCATACCACGTGGTTAAACTCTTAGACTATCAATACCGACAGAATAAGAACAAGTCTTTGATATTAATTACTAGTCTGCAGCTAGGAATTCGGTATCATTGAACGCGAAGACCGACAACCGCCGAAACATCTATTCTATAACGACATGAATGAACTATGCATTCTAACCATGGCAGAGAGGGAGGGGACAAACTCTTCAACAGAAACAAACTTTTCAACAGAGATCCCGACGACACACATATATTGATTGCAATTGCAATATTGATTGCAATTGTTCCCGAATGAGTGAGCATTCATGTGCAAAGAATTAGCATTTCAATTGTTATAATTATCAACTCTTTAGTGACTTCTCAGCTGACCCCCACTTCTCTTTTGTCTAACAAGCCGCCATGCAGGTTTAGCCCACTAGGGCACATCCGCTATCATTTCTTTGTAACCATTTACTTTGTTTGTTTGAGTTATGCATTTCTGTGAATTACTTAGTTAGTAAATGAATTATTTTAAACAATTGATGTATGTATGACTCATAGTGAAGACTGGGTTCGTGCAGATAACCAACAATTTACAACGTTTGGAATGAGACTAGCGTGAGCTAAATAATAATTCATTAATTTGAATAGTAATTAAGCAGATATTAAAATATCTGAAAGTTATATTAGGAAAATTATAACTTTGTAATCTGAATATTTTCCTTGGTGCCCCGACTTCCTAGTTAATTACAGTTACAAGATTAATTAGTTTAATCGCGTAATAATAATTACAGAGGGTTATTTGATAAATAAGTCTTCAGTTTTAATAATGCCAAAGACTCAACAATAGTGATGAGGATAATGAGGTTGACAGGGGTATGTGGTGGGAGGGGCATGGTACTAATTTCAGTGCTGAGGTGGCCATTTTGTTTTCCTCAGGGTGACTGTGGTATCTACAAGAAAGATTGCAAAGGGTTGGGTTTTATTGGTCAAGGCGGATGTTATATATATATTTTTTTTTATTTTTTTTTATTTTTATGTTTATGCTCCTAATGAGGGTACAGAGCGTATTGCTGTATTTGATGAAATACACGAAACCTTAATCAAATCAAATGTATTTATATAGCCCTTCGTACATCAGCTGATATCTCAAAGTGCTGTACAGAAACCCAGCCTAAAACCCCAAACAGCAAGCAATGCAGGTGTAGAAGCACGGTGGCTAGGAAAAACTCCCTAGAAAGGCCAAAACCTAGGAAGAAACCTAGAGAGGAACCAGGCTATGTGGGGTGGCCAGTCCTCTTCTGGCTGTGCCGGGTGGAGATTATAACAGAACATGGCCAAGATGTTCAAATGTTCATAAATTACCAGCATGGTCGAATAATAAGGCAGAACAGTTGAAACTGGAGCAGCAGCACGGCCAGGTGGACTGGGGACAGCAAGGAGTCATCATGTCAGGTAGTCCTGAGGCATGGTCCTAGGGCTCAGGTCCTCTGAGAGAGAGAAAGAAAGAGAGAATTAGAGAGAGCACACTTAAATTCACACAGGACACCGAATAGGACAGGAGAAGTACTCCAGATATAACAAACTGACCCTAGCCCCCTGACACATAAACTAATGCAGCATAAATATTGGAGGCTGAGACAGGAGGGGTCAGGAGAACATAAGACAGTGTGACCAAGAAGTGTAGGGTTTTGGGGGGGGGGGGGGGGGTTTGTTACCCTCAATCCTTTTTTTTTTACCACTATGGCAGTCTACATTGCAACGCAGACAGATGGTCTGCCTTCGTATCCCTAATGGGAAGGTGACAGAGAAATGCGCCAACATGCCATAGATTTCTACTCTGCCCTCTGTATTTAAAAAAAAAATATAGCCTTTATTTAACCCTGTAGTGGTGTTAACCATGATATCTGACTGTTTTTAACCCTGTAGGTACTGGTTTTAACCATGATATCTGACTGTTTTTAACCCTGTAGGTACTGGTATTAACCATGATATCTGACTGTTTTTAACCCTGTAGGTACTGGTAATAACCATGATATCTGACTGTTTTTAACCCTGTAGGTACTGGTATTAACCATGATATCTGACTGTTGTTAACCCTGTAGGTACTGGTATTAACCACAATATCTATGCCACGCCCTGACCTTAGTTATATATGTTGTCTGTATTATTTTGGTCAGGTCAGGGTGTGACAAGGGTGGGTATGCATGTTTTGTGTTGTCTAGGGTTTTTTGTAGATCTATGGGGTTTTTGTAAGTCTACATGATTGTAGGTCTATGGTGGCCTGAATTGGTTCCCAATCAGAGGCAGCTGTTTATCGTTTATAGACCTACTTCCGGCGCCGACAGAGATGGCCGCCTCGCTTCGCGTTCCTAGGAAACTATGCAGTTTTTTGTTTTTTTACGTGTTATTTCTTACATTAGTACCCCAGGTCATCTTAGGTTTCATTACATACAGTCGAGAAGAACTACTGAATATAAGATCAGCGTCAACTCACCATCAGTACGACCAAGAATATGTTTTTCGCGACGCGGCTCCTGTGTTCTGCCTTACAAACAGGACAACGGAGCGGATCCCATGCAGCGACCCAAAAAAACGACTCCGAAAAAGAGGGAAACGAGGCGGTCTTCTGGTCAGACTCCGGAGACGGGCACACCGTGCACCACTCCCTAGCATTCTTCTTGCCAATGTCCAGTCTCTTGACAACAAGGTTGATGAAATCCGAGCAAGGGTAGCATTCCAGAGGGACATCAGAGACTGTAACGTTCTTTGCTTCACGGAAACGTGGCTCACTGGAGAGACGCTATCCGAGGCGGTGCAGCCAACGGGTTTCTCCACGCATCGCGCAGACAGAAACAAACATCTTTCTGGTAAGAAGAGAGGCGGGGGCGTATGCCTTATGGCTAACGTGACATGGTGTGATGAAAGAAACATACAGGAACTCAAATCCTTCTGTTCACCTGATTTAGAATTCCTCACAATCAAATGTAGACCGCATTATCTACCAAGAGAATTCTCTTCGATTATAATCACAGCCGTATATATCCCCCCCCAAGCAGACACATCGATGGCTCTGAATGAACTTTATTTGACTCTTTGCAAACTGGAAACCATTTATCCGGAGGCTGCATTCATTGTAGCTGGGGATTTTAACAAAGCTAATCTGAAAACAAGACTCCCTAAATTTTATCAGCATATCGATTGCGCAACCAGGGGAGGAAAGACCTTGGATCATTGTTACTCTAACTTCCGCGACGCATATAAGGCCCTGCCCCGACCCCCTTTCGGAAAAGCTGACCACGACTCCATTTTGTTGATCCCTGCCTACAGACAGAAACTAAAACAAGAGGCTCCCACGCTGAGGTCTGTCCAACGCTGGTCCGACCAAGCTGACTCCACACTCCAAGACTGCTTCCATCACGTGGACTGGGACATGTTTCGTATTGCGTCAGACAACAACATTGACGAATACGCTGATTCTGTGTGCGAGTTCATTAGAACGTGCTTTGAAGATGTCGTTCCCATAGCAACGATTAAAACATTCCCTAACCAGAAACCGTGGATTGATGGCAGCATTCGCGTGAAACTGAAAGCGCGAACCATTGCTTTTAATCAGGGCAAGGTGTCTGGTAACATGACCGAATACAAACAGTGCAGCTATTCCCTCCGCAAGGCTATCAAACAAGCTAAGCGTCAGTACAGAGACAAAGTAGAATCTCAATTCAACGGCTCAGACACAAGAGGCATGTGGCAGGGTCTACAGTCAATCACGGACTACAGGAAGAAATCCAGCCCAGTCACGGACCAGGATGTCCTGCTCCCAGGCAGACTAAATAACTTTTTTTCCCGCTTTGAGGACAATACAGTGCCACTGACACGGCCTGCAACGAAAACATGCGGTCTCTCCTTCACTGCAGCCGAGGTGAGTAAGACATTTAAACATGTTAACCCTCGCAAGGCTGCAGGCCCAGACGGCATCCCCAGCCGCGCCCTCAGAGCATGCGCAGACCAGCTGGCCGGTGTGTTTACGGACATATTCAATCAATCCCTATACCAGTCTGCTGTTCCCAAATGCTTCAAGAGGGCCACCATTGTTCCTGTTCCCAAGAAAGCTAAGGTAACTGAGCTAAACGACTACCGCCCCGTAGCACTCACTTCCGTCATCATGAAGTGCTTTGAGAGACTAGTCAAGGACCATATCACCTCCACCCTACCTGACACCCTAGACCCACTCCAATTTGCTTACCGCCCAAATAGGTCCACAGACGATGCAATCTCAACCACACTGCACACTGCCCTAACCCATCTGGACAAGAGGAATACCTATGTGAGAATGCTGTTCATCGACTACAGCTCGGCATTCAACACCATAGTACCTTCCAAGCTCGTCATCAAGCTCGAGACCCTGGGTCTCGACCCCGCCCTGTGCAACTGGGTACTGGACTTCCTGACGGGCCGCCCCCAGGTGGTGAGGGTAGGCAACAACATCTCCTCCCCGCTGATCCTCAACACTGGGGCCCCACAAGGGTGCGTTCTGAGCCCTCTGCTGTACTCCCTGTTCACCCACGACTGCGTGGCCACGCACGCCTCCAACTCAATCATCAAGTTTGCGGACGACACAACAGTGGTAGGCTTGATTACCAACAACGACGAGACGGCCTACAGGGAGGAGGTGAGGGCCCTCGGAGTGTGGTGTCAGGAAAATAACCTCACACTCAACGTCAACAAAACTAAGGAGATGATTGTGGACTTCAGGAAACAGCAGAGGGAACACCCCCCTATCCACATCGATGGAACAGTAGTGGAGAGGGTAGCAAGTTTTAAGTTCCTCGGCATACACATCACAGACAAACTGAATTGGTCCACTCACACAGACAGCATTGTGAAGAAGGCGCAGCAGCGCCTCATCCTCAGGAGGCTGAAGAAATTCGGCTTGTCACCAAAAGCACTCACAAACTTGTACAGATGCACAATCGAGAGCATCCTGGCGGGCTGTATCACCGCCTGGTACGGCAACTGCTCCGCCCTCAACCGTAAGGCTCTCCAGAGGGTAGTGAGGTCTGCACAACGCATCACCGGGGGCAAACTACCTGCCCTCCAGGACACCTACACCACCCGATGTCACAGGAAGGCCATAAAGATCATCAAGGACATCAACCACCCGAGCCACTGCCTGTTCACCCCGCTATCATCCAGAAGGCGAGGTCAGTACAGGTGCATCAAAGCTGGGACCGAGAGACTGAAAAACAGCTTCTATCTCAAGGCCATCAGACTGTTAAACAGCCACCACTAACATTGAGTGGCTGCTGCCAACACACTGACACTGACTCAACTCCAGCCACTTTAATAATGGGAATTGATGGGAAATGATGTAAATATATCACTAGCCACTTTAAACAATGCTACTTAATATAATGTTTACATACCCTACATTATTCATCTCATATGCATACGTATATACCGTACTCTATATCATCGACTGTATTCTTATGTAATACATGTATCACTAGCCACTTTAAACTATGCCACTTTGTTTACATACTCATCTCACATGTATATACTGTACTCGATACCATCTACTGTATCTTGCCTATGCTGCTCTGTACCATCACTCATTCATATATCCTTATGTACATATTCTTTATCCCCTTACACTGTGTACAAGACAGTAGTTTTGGAATTGTTAGTTAGATTACTTGTTATTACTGCATTGTCGGAACTAGAAGCACAAGCATTTCGCTACACTCGCATTAACATCTGCTAACCATGTGTATGTGACAAATAAAATTTGATTTGATTTGATTTGATTTTTTTGTCTGTGATTGGGGATCCTTTTTAGGTTGCCATTTTCCATTTCGGTATTGTGGGTTATTGTCCATGTGTAGCTGCCTGTGTCAGCACTCTGTTATTATAGCATCACGTTAGTGTTGTTATTTTGTTAGTTTGTTTAGTGTTCGTTCGTAAATAAAATAAGAATGTATTCAAATCACGCTGCTCCTTGGTCTCCTCGTTACGACGAACGTGACAATCTGACTGTTTTTAACCCTGTAGGTACTGGTATTAACCATGATATCTGACTGTTTTTAACCCTGTAGGTACTGGTCTCCACCACATCAGCCTGATATTGAGTATTCTAAAGGCATGGAATGACATGACATGTGACCTGAAAGTGGTTTAACATCACCATGACAACATACTGTAACACATACAGCAGCCTACAGTGCACACAACTTCCTCCTCCATTCTCTCTCTCTCTCTCTCTCTCTGTCTCTCTCTCTCTCTCTGTCTCTCTCTCTCTCTCTGTCTCAAACCCACACATGTTCTACTTGTTTGTATTAACATATTAATAAAAGTCCTTCTCACTTGCTGACATTGTAGCTTCCTCTTTACCAGAGTCAACATGAAATTAGTACATTTAACTTTGTGCACATTAGACTCTCAGTTCAAATACAATGGTCATAATTGCAAAAATCTTACATGCTCCAATTTAGGCCTGGTGCAAACATTCTCAACAGTACCAAACCACCATTACAATCACTATATAGGAGTTGACTGTGTCACTAATCAATGAGTTTAAAGGTGATATCAATGGATGTTACTTAATAATATTTGACAGTCAGTCTTTGTTGTCATGTTACATACATTATAAAATGCTCATATTTGACTGTTGTTCCCCAATATGTGTTCCAAAAGAGGGAAGCGAAGTGGATCTTTTCAATGGTTCAACCAGCTGTCACTCAAACTACTCAACCAATCAGGTTCATTAAGAGAGAAGAGAGCTGCGGACAATTACGTCATCTCATCCTCACTGGTTAAGACTACCCACCCATCTACTTGGAACAGTTTGTAGTGTCACATCTATTGTCTAGACATTATAATGACCCATGTTTGTAGTCCTGGACCTCCTGAACATGTTGATGTATATTTGGGAGTAAACAGTGGGTCCAAATCAGCAGAAAGGTGAAAGGAAGGAGGAGTTCTGGAAACTCCCTGAATTATCTTGGGGCTGTTACATATGATATTTAATATATGTTAACAGCTAGTCTTTGTTCTCCACTTCCCCTCTATGATCTATATCTTCCTGGTATGATAGTGTCCTGTCCATCATCACAAATAGCAAGTCCCATTCCCTGGGCAGGAGGACTGTGTTGAGATGTACTCTGGACAAGATGATCATGTAGAGACATGGAATGGTTTATATTGTGCCACAGAAAATGTTTTAACAATAATCACTGTGTCTTTCACATGCATACAATCACACACATACGTATGCAAACAAATTTTTTGTGTTAGCATATTCACAACTACCCGTGTCATTTTGTTGTTACTTCCCTAGAGTTAACACCTATAACAGTCACATAGACAGAGACACTACACGACACAGAGATATCACTAGAATCAGACTTAACGTATGACGCCTCCTGGCGGCCATGTTGGAAGACCGCCACATTAATTCAAGAAGCAGAGATTTAATGTACAGTAGACCTACATAGGTCAACCCTATACGAGGAGAATGTCCAAGGCCCATCCCCTAGGATTGTACACACTCCAATGTGCTTTGAGAAGGAGAAGAGGATAGATGATGCCAGGAGGAATTGAGGACTGATAATTGAGAAAGAGCCCATAGGAAAGTCTGTAATACAACTATTTCACCTATTTGTTGTGTTTATCTCTCACTTTAACCACTAGGTGGAATCATCACTTAACCATTCAGTACTGTATCCAACCCTCAACATGAGCGAGACAGAGTAAGTGAGTAAGTGAGTGAGTGAGAACGTTGTCACAGTAGGTTATTGATAACAGATCCAGTTATGATTTGTGCCACAATTGTCATGATTCCATGTTTTGTAATCTCATGTTTTGGAGATTCTCTGACTCCAATTTGTACTTCTTCTCTACTGAGAAAAAAAAAACCTGGAGGGAGAGCCGACAGGACTGTCTGTAGAGAGGAGCAGACCTGGTGATTAATAAAAGGCAGATGAGAGAAAGAAAACTTTGTATTAACAATGTTGTTTTCTGCATCACAACAACATACATTTATCAATGAGGTTAAATAGGTCAGTCATGTCTGGATTGGTCTGACTGACTGAGTTAATGAGGGGACCTGGAGATGGGTGGACAGTACCCCACTCACCAACCCAGGTTTAGAGCAGTAGTCTCTTACCTTGGGGTGGTCAGTATTATTATAGAGCAGTAGTCTCTTACCTTGGGGTGGTCAGTGTTATTATAGAGCAGTAGTCTCTTACCTTGGGGTGGTCAGTATTATTATAGAGCGGTAGTCTCTTACCTTGGGGTGGTCAGTGTTATTATAGAGCAGTAGTCTCTTACCTTGGGGTTGTCAGTGTTATTATAGAGCAGTAGTCTCTTACCTTGGGGTGGTCAGTGTTATTATAGAGCAGTAGTCTCTTACCTTGGGGTTGTCAGTGTTATTATAGAGCAGTAGTCTCTTACCTTGGGGTGGTCAGTGTTATTATAGAGCAGTATTCTCTTACCTTGGGGTGGTCAGTGGGGTGCCGTCCACCCATTTCCAGGTCCCCTCAGTAATAGAGTCAGTCAAACCAATCCAGACATGACTGACTGATTTAACCCCATTGATAAATGTCTGTTGTTGTGACACAGAAAACAACATGTAACACATACAGTAGCCTAGAGTGCACACAACTTTCTCCTTCATTCATTCATCCATTCTCTCTCTCTCGCGCGCTCTCTCTCGTGCTCTCTCGCTCTCTCTCACGCTCTCTCACGCTCTCTCTCTCTTTATCTCTCTTTCTCTCTCTCTCTCTCTCTCTCTCTCTCTCTCTCTCTCTCTCTCTCTCTCTCTCTCTCTCATGTTGATTGTTGGATACAGTACTGAATTGTTAAGTGATGATTCCACCTAGTGGTTAAAGTGAGAGATGAACTCATCATAGAGGTAAAATTGTGTTATATCAGACTTGTCGATGGGCTTTTTCACCATTCATCTTTCCTTAACAAAACACATTGGATAATGCAATCCTGAGGGAGGGACCTTGGACCTTCTCCTATAATAGGGTTGAGTGTGTGTTACCTGAGTGCCCGCCTGCCTGGCCACTCTGCCTGTCCTGACTCTGAGCCCGCCTGCCTGGCCACTCTGCCTGTCCTGAATCTGAGCACGCCTGCCTGGCCACTCTGCCTGTCCTGACTCTGAGCCCGCCTGCCTGGCCACTCTGCCAGTCCTGACTCTGAGCCCGCCTGCCTGGCCACTCTGCTTGCCCCTGACCCCTCTGGATCACCGACCTTTGCCTAACCTGAGCCTGCCTGCCATCCTGTAGCTTTGCCTCCATACTCTGGATTATCGACCCCATCCTGCCTTGACCTGTCTTTACCTGCCCCTGTTGCTAAAATAAACATTGTTACTTCGACAGTCTGCATCTGGGTCTTTCCTTGGTTCTGTTACTTTGTGCTGGTCTGACTGTCTCTCAGGGTGTCTGCACTGACGTAGATATCCACAATCCTCTCCTCCATCTCACCTCTGTCAAACTTGACCTTCTTGTTCATATCTGGCTCAGCATAGATGACCTTTGACAACTTTAACAATGCCTGGGTCTTTCTTTCTATGTAGGTCTACTATACATTAAGTCTCTGCTTCTGGAATGTGCTCCTGAGTGGTGCTGCGGTCTAGGGCACTGCATGTAAGTGCTAGAGTTGTCCCTACTGACCCTGGCTCAATTCCAGGCTGTATCACAACTCTCTGTGATTGGGAGTCCCATAGGGTGGTGCACAATTGTCCCAGTGTCATCCCGGTTAGGATTTGGCTGGGGTAGGCTGTCATTGTAAATAAGAATTTGTTCTTAATTGACTGGCCTCGTTAACGAAATAAAACAGAATTCTGTTTACATGAAGTCTCTGCTTCTAGTGATATCTCTGTCTCTGAGTCATCTGTGTTTCTGTCTGTTTGACTGCTGTAGGTGTTAACTCTAGGGAAGTATCAACAAAAGGACATGGGCATGCTAATATAAATGCTAATTGAACAAGTTTGCATACTTGTGTAAGTACTTGTGTGTGTGAGAGATTGTTACAGTGGTTGTTGTGAAACTATTTTCTGCAGCAAAATATAAATCATTCCATGTCTCACCATGGTCGTTTTGTCCAGAGTATATCTCAACACAGTCCTCCTTTCCAGGGAATGGGACTTGCTATTTGTGATGATGGACAGGACACAATCATACCAGGAATATTTAGATCATAGTGGGGAAATGGCCGCAGCCCTCTTCTCTTTAATGAACCTGATTGGTTGTTTTTGAGTGACAGCTGGTTGAACCACTGAAAATATCCACTTCACTTCCCTCTTTTGGGGCCCATGTAGGGGAACAACATCAAATATGAGCATTTGATATTGTACTTATATGTAACTTGACTACAAAGACTGACTGTCAAAGATTATTAAGTAACATCCTTTGATACCTTGACATCTCTACAGTCAACTCCTATACAATGTATGCAATGAGTGAATGGTACTGTTGAGAATGTTTCCACTGGGTCTAAATTGGAGCATGTAATTATCTGTAGTAAGTAAGAAGAATATATTTGAAATGGATTGATGAAGTGCCCCCGATGAGTGTGAAAGAAGTCAAATGTACTAACTTCATGTTGACTCTGATGTGTCAAACATATCTTCTGGAACACAAGAATCTACAAACAGGAAATAAGTCAGCCTTTTATTATTAGTATGATACTACAAACATGTTTGCATGCATATATGAGTGGGTGAGGGTTTGAGAGAGAGCGAGTGAGAGAGAGAGAGAATGGAGGAGGAAATTGTGTGCACTGTTTTCTACTGTATGTGTTGCAGTATGTTGTCATGGTGATGTTACAACGCTTTCTCACAAATCCAGTTGAGTTTGCTGTCACATGACAAGTCGTTCCATGCCTTTAGAGGAAGCTGGTCATTACGTATCTCAGCACAGTCCTCGTTCTGAGTAGGACCTGCATTATCAGGCTGTTTGTCATACCAGTACCTACAGGGTTTATACAGTCAGATATCATGGTTAATACCAGTACCCACAGGGTTAAAAACAGTCAGATATAATTGTTAATACCAGTACCTACAGGGTTAAAAACAGTCAGATATCATCGTTAATACCAGTACCTACAGGGTTAAAACAGTCAGATATCATGGTTAATACCAGTACCTACAGGGTTAAAAACAGTCAGATATCATGGTTAATACCAGTACCTACAGGGTTAAAACAGTCAGATATCATGGTTAATACCAGTACCTACAGGGTTAAAAACAGTCAGATGTCATGGTTAATAGCAGTACCTACAGGGTTAATAACAGTCGGATATCATGGTTAATACCAGTACCTACAGGGTTAAAACAGTCAGATATCATGGTTAATACCAGTACCTACAGGGTTAAAACAGTCAGATATCATGGTTAATACCAGTACCTACAGGGTTAAAACAGTCAGATATAATTGTTAATACCAGTACCTACAGGGTTAAAAACAGTCAGATATAATTGTTAATACCAGTACCTACAGGGTTAAAAACAGTCAGATATCATCGTTAATACCAGTACCTACAGGGTTAAAACAGTCAGATATCATGGTTAATACCAGTACCTACAGGGTTAAAAACAGTCAGATATCATGGTTAATACCAGTACCTACAGGGTTAAAAACAGTCAGATATCATGGTTAATACCAGTACCTACAGGGTTAAAAACAGTCAGATGTCATGGTTAATAGCAGTACCTACAGGGTTAATAACAGTCGGATATCATGGTTAATACCAGTACCTACAGGGTTAAAACAGTCAGATATCATGGTTAATACCAGTACCTACAGGGTTAAAACAGTCAGATATCATGGTTAATACCAGTACCTACAGGGTTAAAAACAGTCAGATATCATGGTTAATACCAGTACCTACAGGGTTAAAAACAGTCAGATATCATGGTTAATACCATTACCTACAGGGTTAAAAACAGTCAGATATCATGGTTAATACCAGTACCTACAGGGTTAACAACAGTCAGATATCATGGTTAATACCAGTACCTACAGGGTTAATAACAGTCGGATATCATGGTTAATACCAGTACCCACAGGGTTAAAAACAGTCAGATATAATTGTTAATACCAGTACCTACAGGGTTAAAAACAGTCAGATATCATCGTTAATACCAGTACCTACAGGGTTAAAACAGTCAGATATCATGGTTAATACCAGTACCTACAGGGTTAAAAACAGTCAGATATCATGGTTAATACCAGTACCTACAGGGTTAAAAACAGTCAGATATCATGGTTAATACCAGTACCCACAGGGTTAAAAACAGTCAGATGTCATGGTTAATAGCAGTACCTACAGGGTTAATAACAGTCGGATATCATGGTTAATACCAGTACCTACAGGGTTAAAATCCATCAGATATCATGGTTAATACCAGTACCTACAGGGTTAAAACAGTCAGATATCATGGTTAATACCAGTACCTACAGGGTTAAAACAGTCAGATATCATGGTTAATACCAGTACCTACAGGGTTAAAATCCATCAGATATCATGGTTAATACCAGTACCTACAGGGTTAAAAACAGTCAGATATCATGGTTAATACCAGTACCTACAGGGTTAAAAACAGTCAGATATCATGGTTAATACCAGTACCTACAGGGTTAATAACAGTCGGATATCATGGTTAATACCAGTACCTACAGGGTTAAAACAGTCAGATATCATGGTTAATACCAGTACCTACAGGGTTAAAACAGTCAGATATCATGGTTAATACCAGTACCTACAGGGTTAATAACAGTCAGATATCATGGTTAATACCAGTACCTACAGGGTTAATAACAGTCGGATATCATGGTTAATACCAGTACCTACAGGGTTAACAGCAGTCGGATATCATGGTTAATACCAGTACCTACAGGGTTAAAAACAGTCAGATATCATGGTTAATACCAGTACCTACAGGGTTAACAGCAGTCGGATATCATGGTTAATACCAGTACCTACAGGGTTAACAGCAGTCAGATATCATGGTTAATACCAGTACCTACAGGGTTAACAACAGTCAGATATCATGGTTAATACCAGTACCTACAGGGTTAACAGCAGTCAGATATCATGATTAATACCAGTACCTACAGGGTTAAAACAGTCAGCTGACTGCTTTTGACCCTGTTGTAGGTGGTGGGGGTTATCCACAGAGCACAGGAAGAGTCAAATATCAAAAGAGGTGATGGAACCTGGACAAAAGTAGTTCACCATACAGGGAATATGTGGCCATTTGAGAAGTGCCCTTAATGTCATTATTCACATTCTATGTAGGACTTATGCACTGCATCTGTCCTAAAAACACAGACCACGTTTTGTCCATGAATATATGGTCACCGCAAGTACAACAGGACATCTATACAGAAAAATGCTTAATTTTAAACGTCAAGAACATTATTTTATTTAATCATAAAACATTTAGAATTAGTTAAAATTAGGAGAAGGTTAGGGTCAAGGTAAGGGTCAGTTTTAGGTTTTGTCTATAATCTGCTTGTCAATGGGATATTGGTCAGAAAAGTCCCTCATGTTGGGTATAATACCTTCTTTATTAAGTGTTTGTCTCCCCCTACTGGCTGTTTTCTACAAGCTCAGTTTCTTCCTTCTATTACTGTTACCTTGACCCATAGAGATAGATAGAGGACATCTTTGTATCAAGCTCCAGTTGAAATGTCATTCTCAGTTGTCTGACGAGAGATGTAAATAAGTGTGTATAGTGTAATTGTAGATCAGAGACCATAAGTCTCAGAGGTGTAAACCTAATAATTAACTGTGAAAGTTAATCATGTTTTATGTCTTTGTTCATTTAGAAGTAATTTCCAAGTTTATATCATGTTGAACAGTGTGGAATTGTTGTTCAAAATTCATTAGGGGGGACTGAAGGGTTCTACATTTGAAATATAAAAAATCCTTGTTCATGGTACTGAGGGAGAGATTGGAATGCAGAACGTTTACATTCCGTCAGAACGTGTTATTGTTTGACATCAGGTATCCTATGGAAAGGAGAAGGTCCACAGTCTGGTTTGAGTTACTGGGTTGTAATTTGAAATCCTTGCTACAACAGACGTTAATGGTTATCTGTAGGAGGAATGTATATGGTGGGGTCGATGGAGGTTGAATATGAACCAGGGGCTTGGAATGCTACTAAGGGAAAGGCAATGACATGGTTACAGTCACAGATAAGGGTGGAGAGCTGTGTATTAGTGAGGAATGGAGGAGGAGGTCAGCTCAGGTCATATTAAGGGAGAAGGAACAGTTTATTAGCCAAATCACTTTTAACTTCCTGCTTTGCAATAAAGATGTAATGTTTAGAGGTAAGGAGGAGACTCCACCTAAACTGAGGTATACATGCGTGTGCTGTTGGGAACATGTATTTGTCTGTTCAGCTGTCTCACCCATTGGGTGAATAAACTTGGTTTGAGCTTTTCCTAGTTGCCTGTTAATGTTTACTCTGTTTATTTAGTACCTAACAATTCAATAACCTGGTCATTGATGTGGTCATCCATCTCAACTAACTGTATGATTACCTTTCTAACTGTCTCCTAATGGTAATAACTACTGTATGATTCTAACTGTACTGACAAGTAGCTATGTTGGTCTAATGGGCCAGGTACCTGGTACTCCACCAGGTACCTCTCTGATATCTGTCTTTGGTCCAAAACAGTTGATAGAATGTCTTCAGTGTCCAATCACCTTCAAGCAGGAAGTTATACTTTGCAAGGTTATACTGTTTGTGGCATCGTTCATATGGAAGTCATGTGATGGCTTGCACTCGATGGCCATAAAGTAGTCAGTGTGAAGAGATATTGAGAAGTGTGTGTGGGAAATGTGAGTATTAATTATTTTCCTGATTCATAAGCATATAAATCTCTCTCTCTCTCTCTCTCTCTCTCTCTCTCTCTCTCGCACCTGCTCCTCTCTGCTGTTTATGATCACCAGGTCTGCTCCTCTCTCCAGACAGTCCTGTCTGCTGTAAGCCCAGGTTTTCTTCTCAGTAGACAGGAAGTAACATCTGAATCCCAACAGCCTCCATCCTTCAGGACACCTCAACACGGTCCTCATCGTTGGGGCTGCAATGTCCCTCTCTTCCACCAGTGTTCTAGTACCTACGTACAACACACACACATTGTCCATCATATTGGTTTTTAAATGTTCTCATCTGGATTGTGTTCAAATAATATCTCCTTTCTCCGAAAGTGTTTGTTTGTCCAGTAATTCCAACAAATGTAAAAGCATTGGGTTGGTGTAGGTATGGGCACTAGAGTGAATTCCCATGTACCAGTCATTTCCATTCAAATCCATGAAGGGAAGTGAACAGGTGCACACACCTGGAGAATTTGGAGATTATTGGGACAAGTTTCCTTCAGGACAGGTTTTCCTGATTTTCAGCCAACTGTTTTGCTCTGTTGGAGAAATCTTCTTTATGTCACACAACAAATTCTAATGCGATATTTAACTGGTACACTACACCTCAATGAACTAGTTTGAAGAATGTGGTGGAAACTCCATCCAGCCATGTTTGCACCAATCCTATGCACACTTCTGGAGAAGGGTAGAGAATCAGAATTCAGCCAGTGTCTAAGTGTAGACCACAAGTGCACACATCAGGAGAAAGATGGTTGGAGTAGATGAATGGAGTCCTAGTTACTCAGTAACATCTCTCTTCCTGTTGAGGGGGACGTGCATGTTGTTGTTAACCATGCAGGTTTTCACAGCAACAGGAAGTACACAGTGGCCAGTTTAATAGGACTATATGAACATATAACTAACTTTCAGCAGTTAGTATACATCCTAAAATACACCTTAGGAGCCTCCATCATTTCAGAACATTTAACCTGGAACACATGTCATGTGTAGCATGTCATGTATAAGTTTCCACACATAAATCATTTTAATGTTTCAAAACCTTTCCCTTGTGGAGGAAGACACCATCGTTTGGAAGACAAGATGTTTTCTATTTTTTATTTTTATAGTATTAGTAATCTGTTTGTTAGTTTATTTTTGGAAGACTTGTGTTTGGGGCATTGGACATCGACCAACCTCATTATCTTAAGGTAAAAAGTGTATGTGGCAAGTGGAGGGATAAAAACCATTGGTTTAAACTTCCATGTGTGTGTCTCTATGACTACAGTGTACTTACCAGTGTTCTGAGATTCAAGTTGTTTATATATGCTCCTGTCCACAGTGTCCTGTCCACATTAGCATGAATCTCCTCAGACTGCTCTATATAAAGGCTAATTCTAATTGCTCCCTTAAAATATACTTTGGTACTTTATGGATCTGCACACAGTACAACAGACAGTATATTATGTTGTATATCCTGTAAACAGCTGTTTTAGTTTAACAGTCTGTTGGGTCTGAGAACATAGAGTGTTATAGATTTAGGGAGGACTTCACACCTTAACCGGCGGTTTGAACAGACAGCAACCTCCAGGAAGAGACACAACAGCAGATTGACACCATGTTGAGTGTGTGGATATGTAGCAGGCAGGTCCACTGGTGCTTGGTGCTTGGTGTTGCTATTGGTAACCTACACGTTGTACCTTGTACTGTGAAGGTTGTGAGTCATTTTCACCTTTCCTTAGCATTTGTGTTAGTGTGTGTGTGTTTCCTCTTAGAACTGTTCTGCCCTCTGTGTGTCCATGTAACACTGTTTTAAGTGTCCAATCACATTAAATCAGGAATCTTGTAGACCTTGTGAAAGAACATTGTTCCTTTATTTATTAATCTGTGACTTTGTTATTCTTAATACTAAAGTGATAAACATAGGTTAAACATAGGTAGCCTACTCAATCACTTTTTATAGCTACTGTTTACAGGCCTCCTGGGCCATATACAGCGTTCCTCACTGAGTTCCTTGAATTCCTATCCTATTCCTAATTCCACATTTTTCGTGACTTTATAATAATGACTTTATAATATTCACATGGAAAAGTCCACAGACCCACTCCGGAGTCATCATCGACTCAGTGGGTTTTGTCCATCATGTTTCCGGAGCTACTCACTGCCACAGTCATACATACTCTGGACCTAGTTTTGTCCCGTGGAATACATTTTGTGGATCTTAAAGTTTTTCCTCATAATCCTGGACTATCGGACCACCATTTTATTACGTTTGCAATCGCAACAAATGATCTGCTCAGACCCCAACCAAGGATCATCAAAAGCTGTGCTATAAATTCTCGGACATCCCAAAGATTCCTAGATGCCCTTCCAGACTCCCTTCGCCTACCAAAGGACGTAAGAGTACAACAATCTGTTAATCACCTAACTGAGGAACTCAGTTTAACCTTGCGCAATACCCTAGATGCAGTCGCAACGCTAAAAACGAAAAACATTTGTCATAAGAAACTAGCTCCCTGGTATACAGAAAATACCCAAGCTCTGAAGCAAGCTTCCAGAAAACTGGAACATAAATGGCTCTACACCAAACTGGAAGTCTTTCCGAATAACTTTGAAAGACAGTACCATGCAGTATCGAAGAGTCCTTACTGCTGCTCGATCATCCTATTTTTCCAACTTAATTGAGGAAAATAAGAACAATCCAACATTTATTTTTGATACTGTCGCAAAACTAACTAAAAAGCAGCATTCCCCAAGAGAGGATGGCTTTCACTTCAGCAGTGATAAATTCACATACTTCTTTGTGGAAGAGATCATGATCATGAGAAAGCAAATTACGGACTCCTCTTTAAATCTGCGTATTCCTCCAAAGCTCAGTTGTCCTGAGTCTGCACAACTCTGCCTGGACCTAGGATCAAGGGAGACACTCAAGTGTTTTAGTACTATATCTCTTGACACATTGATGAAAATAATCATGGCCTCCAAACCTTCAAGCTGCATATTGGACCCTATTTGACCAAAACTACTGAAAGAGCTGCTTTCTGTGCTTGGCCCTCCTATGTTGAACATAATAAATGGCTTTCTATCCACCAGATGTGTATTAAACTCACTAAAAGTGGCAGTAAAAAGCCTCTCATGAAAAAGCCAAACCTTGACCCAGAAAATATAATAAAATATCTGCCTATTTCGAATTTCCCATTCCTCTCAATAAAAAAAAGCTGTTTCTTTGCAACTAACTGCCTTCTTGAAGACAAACATTGTATACGAAACGCTGAAGCTGAAGAGACTGCACTTGTGAAGGTGGTAAATTACCTTTTAATGGCGTCAGACCGAGGCTCTGCATCTGTCCTCGTGCAACTAGACCTTAGTGCTGCTTTTGATACCATCGATCACCACATTCTTTTGGAGAGATTGGAAACCCAAATTGGTCTACCCGGACAAGTTCTGGCCTGGTTTAGATCTTTCTGTCGGAAAGATATCAGTTTGTCTCTGTGGATGGTTTGTCCTCTGACAAATCAACTGTACATTTCGGTGTTCCTCAAGGCTCCGTTTTAGGACCACTTTTGTTTTCACTATATATTTCAACTCTTGGTGATGTCATTCGGAAACATGATGTTGTAATAATGCCTGTGTGTAGCTGGTGTTGAGGAGTCAGGCGCAGGACAGCAGATATGAGTAATAAACGTAATTTACTCAAGTACACAAATACACAATAATACTAGCCCGCAATAACAGACTGTATTACAAATAAACAATCACTCACAAACAAACATGGGGGAACAGAGGGTTAAAAAATTAACAAGTAATTGGGGGATTGAAAGCAGGTGTGTAAGACAAAGACAAAACAAATGGAAAATGAAAAGTAGATCGGCGATGGCTAGAAGGCCGGTGACGTCAACTGCCGAACGCCACACGAAAAAGGAGGGGGACGGAAGTCGTGACAGAGTCGTGACAGATGTTAACTTTCACTGCTAAGCAGATGACACACAGCTGTACATTTCGATGAAACATGGTGAAGCCCCAAAATTGCCCTCCCTGGAAGCCTGTGTTTCAGACATAAGGAAGTGGATGGCGGCAAATGTTTTACTTTTAAACTAAGACAAAACAGAGATGCTTCTTCTAGGTCCCAAGAAACAAAGAGATCTTCTGTTGGATCTGACAATTAATCTTGATGGTTGTACAGTCGTCTCAAATAAAACTGGGAAGGACCTCGGCATAACTCTGGACCCTGATCTCTCTTTTGACGAACAAATTAAGACTGTTTCAAGGATAGCTTTTTTCCATCTACGTAATATTGCCAAAAAAACTGTGATATTCTCTCTATACTGGCTTCATGTTAAGGCTAGGGATGATTTCAAGGTTTTACTGCTAACCTACAAAGCATTACATGGGCTTGCTCTGGAGGCAGGGCTTTCTGGAGGCAGGGCTTTCTCCTATAGAGCTCAATTTTTATGGAATGGTCTGCCTATCCATGTGAGAGATGCATACCTGTAGGTCTTTATTGAAGACTCATCTCTTCAGTAGGTCCTATGATTGAGTGTAGTCTGGCCCAGGGGTGTGAAGGTGAAAGGAAAGGCACTGGAGCAATGAACCGCCCTTGCTGTCTCTGCCTGGCCGGTTCCCCTCTCTCCACTGGGATTCTCTGCCTCAAACCCTATTACAGGGGCTGAGTCACTGGCTTACTGGTGCTCTTCGATGCCATCCCCAGGAGGGGTGCGTCACTTGAGTGGGTTGAGTCACTGACGTGATATTCCTGTCCGGGTTGGCGCCCCTCCTTGGGTTGTGCCTTGGGGGAGATCTTTGTGGGCTATACTCGGCTGTCACGACTTCTGCCGAAATCGATGCCTCTCCTTGTTTGGGCAGTGCTCGGCAGTCGACGTCACCGGTCTTCTAGCCATCATTGATCCATTTTTCATTTTCCATTGTTTTTTTCTTGTCTTCTTACACACCTGGTTCCAATCCCATTCATTATCCGGTTGTGTATTTAAGCCTCTGTTTCCCCTCATGTCCTTGTCAGATTGTTTGTTTGTTCATGATCTTGTAGTTTTATGTGGCGTGCTGGTATTTTGGGGGGGTGCATGCTATCAGATAATAGCTTCTCATGCTTTCGCCGAAAAGCATTTTACAAATCTGACTTGGTGGCTAGATTCACAACGAGTGTAGCTTTAATTCAGTACCTTGCATGTGTGTTTTAATGAAAGTTTGAGTTTTATCGAAAACTATAGTTGGCGTTCTGAAATTTCCGCCCGTTGGTGTTCCTGCACTGGGATTAAATTCCGCATCAATGTACTGTATTCAACCATCAACATAACAATAACAGAGCGAGAGAGAGAGACTGTTTGTTACTGTGGGTTATTGTTACACCACTTTCTCACAGATCCAGTTATGATTTGTGCCACATTTGTCATCATTCCATGTCTTTACAGGGTCATCTTGTCCATAGTATATCTCAGCACAGTCCTCTTGCCCTCTATCATCAGGCTGTCCTTTCCCCCAGTACCTAAACAACACAGAGACAGTCAGACATTGTGGTACAAACATACTCCTCAATTATAGACATAGTCTTATGTTTTAACAGTTTAAAGACACATTCTGAAAGATGACCATACCATTATACAGAATGGGCCATTTCCAATTATATTTATTTATTATATAATGGAATTTTAATCGAAAAATATGACTTGATTATTGTGATACATCTATAGTTCTCATTGAATAACATCCATGAATAGAAACATACATTCTGATGAACATGATTAGATGCAATTTATCATTGTTGTTTTGTATCCCAATATCATCTGGTAAAATGGTAAATCTCTCACCCTGTGGTCAGTGGGGTGCCGTCCACCCACTTCCAGGTCCCCTCAGTAACAGAGTCACTTAGACCAATCCAGGCTCTCAGGTGGAGGTTGAAGACAAATGTCTGTTGTTGAGAAAGATAGCACATTTTAAGATATTTATAAAATACTGCACACATATTAGTGTACTGAGGAAAATTAGATTTGCTCCGACTTTCTCTCTCACCTGTTCCTCTCTGCTGTTTATGATCACCAGGTCTGCTCCTCTCTCCAGACAGTCCTGTCTGCTCTCCTCCCAGGTTTTCTTCTCAGTAGACAGGAAGTAGAACTTGTAGTCAAAGTATCTCCATCCCTCCTGACAATGCTGCTCTGTTGAAGAGAAAATGTGAAAACATTGTGAAACTTAGCCAGTATCTTTAAACTCATAAACCCATTGATGTATTATTACTGTTGATCTACTAATAATTTATCATAGTTTATATCTCACCTATCACAAAAAGCTTTGCCTGAATATGACCTTTCTCTTCAGTCAGGTTGTTGTATCTGGTCTGTAGCTGGTCTCTCTCTGCAGTTGCGTTGATTTTATAAAGGGAGAAACTCTGAAACAAGTTGTTCCTTTTATCTTCAGAATCGTTCATGACTCTGTTATCTACAAAGTATAAACACAGTTACTAGGTAAAACACCAGGTAATTAGGCATAGTAACCTGCACCTCCTATAACTAGGTGATAAGCAATGAACTTGGACACAAACTCACAGTAGACAGACAGGCCTATGATCCCAGCCAGTAGGAGAACACAGAGCAGCCCCAGACACACTGCAGCAACTAGGAAGCGTCTCTTCCCTGAGCTATCAGGCTCTGTGGACACATACAAGAGACTGTTATGTTTTGTGTGTGTGTGTGTGTGTGTTACTTGACCTAGTTCATATCTGGCTCAGCATAGATGCCCTTTGACATCGTCAACAATACATGGGTCTTTCTTTCTATGTAGATCTACTATACATTAAGTCTCTGATTCTAGAATTAATGTGGTGGTCTTCCAACATGGCAACCTGGAGATGTTGTATGTCAACTGCAAGCCCTCTATACGTTAAGTCTCTGCTTCTACTGATATCATTGTCTCTGAGTCAACTGTGTGTCTCTGTCTGTGTGACTGCTGTTGGTGTTAACTATAGGGAAGTATCAACATAATGACACAGTAGTTGTTAATAAAAAAAATAGGACAAGTTTGCATGCTTGTGCCCGTGCTTGCGTGTGTATGTGTGTGTGAGAGAGATTGTTACAGTGATTATTGTTAAAACATTTTCTGCAGCACAATATAAAACATTCCATGTCTCTACATGGTCATCTTGTCCAGAGTATGTCTCAACACAGTCCTCCTGCCCAGGGAATGGGACTTGTTATTTGTGATGATGGACAGGACACTATCATACCAGGAAGATATAGATCATAGAGGGGAAGTGGAGAACAAAGACTAGCTGTTAACATATATTAAATATCATGTGTAACAGTCCCAAGATAATTCAGGGAGTTTCCAGAACTCCTCCTTCCTTTCACCTTTCTGCTGATGTGGACCCTCTGTTTACTCCCAAATATACATCAACATGTTCAGGAGGTCCAGGACTACAAACATGGGTCATTATAATGTCCGTACAATAGATTTGACACTACAAACTGCTCCAAGTGGATACTGAGGATGGGAAGGCTTAACCAGTGAGGATGAGATGACAACAGTAACCACCAGGGCTCTCCTCTAGAATCCAGAGCGATTTACTCTTATCCAGATCGACTTACACGACCAATTAGGGTTAATTTCGGGCTCGGGATTTTGATGCAGCACCCTTCGGTTACTGGCCAATCAATCTTAACCGCTAGACAACCTGCCTCCCTCTCTCTTAATGAACCTGATTGGTCAAGGAGATTTTGAGTGACAGCTGGTTGAATGACAGAAAAGGTCCACTTCACTTCCCTCTTTTGGGACCCATATGTAGGAACAACAATCAAATATGAGCATTTGATATTTTGCTTATATGTAATTTGACAACAGACTGACTTTCAAAGATTATTAGGAAAACACACAGCAGCCCCAGACACACTGCAGCAACTCCAGAGGGTCTCTTCCACCACTGAACATGTACTGAATCACAAATGATTAAACATCTTTGGTAATATGTTTAACTGTATCATCCAGGATTGAGACAAATAAAGCTAGAGTTCTACAGGATAAGCTCACTTGTTTAATATATTGTGTGTAATGTGTGTGTGTGTGTGTGTGTGTGTGTGTGTGTGTGTGTGTGTGTGTGTGTGTGTGTGTGTTCATGCGATCTTACCTGAAGCAACAACTCCATCTCTTGGACTGGGCTTGAAGGCTCCTACGTTGCCATATAATTGGTCATCAATGTCTGTGTTCTTCATTGCATTAGATTTGTTGTCTTTAAATCCATCTGTGTTTTCATAGACTCCTTCTGACATCTTAAAATTGTGCTCAAATACAGTAACTTCTACTTCTAACCTCAACTCTAATGTACGTTTGTAGCTGTGTCTTCTCCCTGCACTGTCTTGCGTCTGTGTGACTTTAGGTAGTGAAACTCTTTATCAGTCAACCAAAGTGTGAGTTCAACACAACACAATCAGCAAGCCACCACGTGACTTGCACCAGCCTTAGTTTGATAATATAATACACGATATGGCTCTATATCATGCTATACGATGTATGTGTGATTTCACAGGGTCCCAAATCTGGATGTGCTAAAATGAATTGGGATTATGTTAATTGACATATACACTACATATATCCTGACTGAGTTTACAGCCCCCCAGCCTTCAAATGGAGAGCACATTATGGATCTCACTCTGTGGCTGGTGGTGTAAGGGGAAGATGTCCCTAGACGCTGATCTTGGGTCAGTTTTGCATTTCCACCACAAATGGTTAAGGTTAGGATCGTGGGAGGGATTGCTGATCATACACCTAGGGGAAACTTCCCCCCAGAGTTTGACTGGCCACCAAATACCATGTACTGTACAGTGCATTCAGAAAGTAATCAGACCCTTCACTTATTTCACATTTTGTTACGTTACAGCTTTATTCTAAAATTGTTTACATTGTTTTTTCCCCTCATCAATCTACACACAATACCGCATAATGACTGAGCAAAAACGTTTTTTCAGAAATGAGCGGGTTTTCAGAAATGCTTGCAGGACATATAGAAAAACCTATTGTTGACTTTCAAATTAATCATTAGATGTAGTTTTACACAAAAGTAACACTAAGAAATGGCTTTGAAACAAAGTTGAGGCCAAAGAGTAACAAGTATGCTGTCCAACCAGAGAGAGAAGAGGAAATTGTGGCTATCAGAGTGAGATGGGAGGGAGAACAGTAGCAGGGTTAGCAGTTTCCTGTGTTTGTGAGGTCAGAGTGAGATTGGAGGGAGAACAGTAGCAGGGTTAGTAGTTTCCTGTGTCTGTGAGGTCAGAGTGAGATGGGAGGGAGAACAGTAGCAGGGTTAGTAGTTTCCTGTGTCTGTGAGGTCAGAGTGAGATGGGAGGGAGAGAAGTAGCAGGGTTAGTAGTTTCCTGTGTCTGTGAGGTCAGAGCTCAGTACGGCTCAATCTATCAACTACAATGAGGAGAGAGCTGTCTCGTTCCAGGCCGAATATATTGCAGTTGAGTAGCACGCATCAACAAATGGGCATCAGATTACTGTACAACATGATGTGATTAACTGATGTGTTAAACACCAATCCAGGCATTGTGAGATCTGGCAGGTGACTTCAATGTAGTCAATCTGGAACGTGGACAATGTCACTAGTGGGGTTGGAGGAGAGAGACGGCGGACCTTGGTAATGAAGGAATCTTTCAGCAGAGACTGAAAGAGACAGCAGAGACAGGTTAACTGTCATAAAATCTATTGTCTACCCACAGGTTAACTGTCATATCATCTACTGTCTATCCACAGGTTAACTGTCATAACATCTACTGTCTATCCACAGGTTAACTGTCATAACATCTACTGTCTATCCACAGGTTAACTGTCATAACATCTACTGTCTATCCACAGGTTAACTGTCATAACATCTATTGTCTACCCACAGGTTAACTGTCATATCATCTACTGTCTATCCACTGGTTAACTGTCATAACATCTACTGTCTATCCGCAGGCTAACTGTCATAACATCTACTGTCTATCCACAGGTTAACTGTCATAACATCTACTGTCTATCCACAGGTTAACTGTCATAACATCTACTGTCTATCCACAGGTTAACTGTCATAACATATACTATCTATCCACAGGTTAACTGTCCTAACATCTACTGTCTATCCACAGGTTAACTGTCATAACATCTACTGTCTTTGCACAGGTTAACTGTCCTAACATCTACTGTCTATCCACAGGTTAACTGTCATAATATCTACTGTCTATCCACAGGTTACTTTGACACTCACTGTTGTTTTGACACCACTATAAAACACAATATCTCTAAGAGATATATTTGAAAACATTTCCCAGAATGCAGCATGGTACTAGGAAAAGTGCTTTCAACAGTTCCTGGTATAAGGTCAATTTATGGCTTTAATTATCTGTAAATTAAGATTTAACTTATTGTTTTGCCTGTAGGCGTTTTTCTCTGCCTAACACTTCTGAATCTGCCTTCACATCACAGTCAGGTTTTTGTAACTGGAAATAGGCTCTGTTTAAAGATTCTGGGTTTAAGCTACATTCAAAGGCAGAGCATCATATCAATGCTATGTATGCTTGAAATCAGCATAAAAAGGCTATTGACAGCAACTCATCAATGTTAGATGTCAAAAATGAGGACCGTACAAAGAAAGTGGGGGGGAAACTGTACTTCCATTTAAACAATTGCAGATTTGCTCCTATTAACTGCCACTCAAAATATAGCGCAGAGATGTCATCAAGAGTCTGATGACTCTCACAACAAGGATTATTTTTAGACAATCTTAGAAGAAATAGCAAAGCATGACCCTGTCATGGAGAAAAGGATGAATGCATGTGGCAATGCTAAGTACAAAAGCCACCAAATCCAGAAGGAAGTTCTTGAGGGCTTTGCTGAGATGTTTCAAAGTGAACTAATAAGAGAAGTAAAAGAAAGTAAAGTGTTGAGAGCAATTGCAGATGAAACCAAAGAGTTAAAGAAAAAATAACAAATGTCTTTAGTTGTGAGGTACTATTACAATGGGGCCATCCACAAAAGCTTTTTATGCTTTCGGTCAGCTGAAAGCTTAGATTCATCAGGGCTCACAAAAATGATAATTGATCGCCTTGAAAAACATGGTCTGGACTACTGAAATAATCTTATGGGGCAAGGCTATGATGGTGCATCCGTCATGAGCGGAAAACATTCTGGTGTGTCTGCCTGGATTAAAAACAGTGCAAGATTTGCATTTTATGTGCACTGCAATGCACATTGTTTGAATTTGGTTCTTGTCGATGCTGTAAAATCAGTGCCTGAGGCAGTTACTGTTTTGCTCTCCTGCAGCTTTATAACTTTGTATCTGGCTCTTACGTTCATCTCAAGTGGCTTGCAGTTCAGGAAGAGCTGTATCCACAGCAGCAGCCCAGGGAACTACAGTGCGTGTCACCAGTCCGGTGCCACCTGTACCAGCCCCACGCATCAGGCCTCCGGTGCACCTCCCCAGTCCAGGCGACGTTTCACAGTCCGGAACCCCCGGTGACGGTCCACAGTCCGGAACCTCCGGTGACGGTCCACGGTCCGGAACCTCCTGAGACGGTCCACGGTCCGGAACCTCCTGAGACGGTCCACGTTCCGGAACCTCCTGAGACGGTCCACGTTCCGGAACCTCCTGAGACGGTCCACGGTCCGGAATCTCCTGCGACTGTCCACTGTCCGGAACGTCCTGCAACGGTCCACGGTCCGGAACCTCCAGCTCCGGGGCAGGAGCTCTTCTCTCCGCCGATGCCCAGTCCAGGTACGGCATCAGGTCCAGCTCCAAGGCCGGAGCCTTCCTCTGTGCTGGTGCCGCTCCATGGGAGGAGCTTTGCTCTGCGCTGGTGCCCAGTCCAGGCACGGCGGTCAACTCAGCTCCATGGCCGGAGCCTTCTTCCGCGCCGGTGCCTAGTCCGGGTGTGGCGAACAACCCAGCTCCATGGCCGGGGCCCTCCTCTACGTCGATGCCCAGTCCGGGCACGGCGTTCTACCCCGCTCCATATCCGCGAGTGGATTGGGTACTTCGCCCTGCACCGGAGCCGCCCCCAACATTAGATGCCCACCCGGACCCTCCCCTATTGAGTCAGGTTTTGCGGCCGGAGTCCGCACCTTTGGGGGGGTGGGGGGTGGGGGGGGGGACTGTCACACCCTGACGATAGAGAGCCTTCTATTCTCTATGTTGGTTAGGTCGGGGTGTGACTACTCTAGTTTTTTATTTCTATGTTTGCCTGGTATGGTTCCCAATCAGAGGCAGCTGTCTATTGTTGTCTCTGATTGGGGATCATATTTAGGCAGCCATTTCCCCATTGCGCTTTGTGGGATCTTGTTTATGTGTAGTTGCATGTTAGCACTCCATGACTTCACGTTTCGTTTGTTTTTGTATCCGTTTATTCTACACACGATCGTGACAAATACACCTTTGGAGCCTCCAACATTTCAGAACATTTAAACTGGGACACGTAGTATGTAGCATTAAATTTATCAATTTCCACACGCAAATAATTTGAATGACTGTTTCAAAACCTTTCCCTTGTGAAGTAAGACACCATTGTTTGGAAGACAAGTTGTGTTCTGTTTTAAAATATTAATAATCTGTTTGTTACAGATCATTATTTTAAATATTTGAGTTTGGGGCATTAGACATCAACCAACCTCATGATCTTAAGGTAAACAGTTTGTGTGGCAAGTGGAGGGATAATAACTATTGGTTTACACTTCCATGTGTGTGTCTCTATGACTACAGGGTATTTATCAGTGTTCTGAGATTCAGGTTGTTTATTTATGCTCCAGTTCACAGTATCCTGTCGACGGCTCTTTCTGTCCACATTAACGTACATCTTCGAAGATATCTCCATTTATAGGTTCATTCTAATTACGCCCTAAAATATATTGTTGTTTTCTATGGAGCTAGAGAGTATACACTGGATTGGGACTATATGCTGTTAAACAGCTGTTTTGTCTTAACAGGCTGAGTCTGAGAACATACACTGTTATAGGTTTGTGGGAGGACTTCACACCTTAACAAGGTCTACCAACTTCCTGATTAAATGTGATTGGATACTTTAAACAGTGTGACCTGGACACACACAGAGTGCAGAACAGTACTGAGAGGGCACAAACACACACATTCACACACTGCTGTTGAGTCTCTTCCTGGAGGTTGCTGTCTGCTCAAACCATTGGTTAAAGAACATTGTTACTTCATTTATTAATCTGTGACATTATTATGTACATTATTAAAGTGAAAAGTATAGGTTAATATTTGGTCCCGCGTTCTTTTTTTTTGTATAAGCCTATGGCAAATCACATGACATGTTTTTAATAAAAAATAATGAAGAATCATTTTCCAGAGTAGGCTCTATCTCTATTAGTCTTTCCTATATTCCTCTCCTCCCATCTCCTCTCTGCCTATCTGAGAACCTTACTCTATTTCATATAACAGCTTCTACCCCCAAACCATAAGATTGCTGAACAATTAATCAAATGGCCACCAGACTATTTACATTGACCCCCCCATGCTGACGCAGAGAGCACAGCATGATCATAGGTGAGATGTCACTTGGTCAGGTCAACAGAAAGTATTATTAAAAACTTCTTAAGGCTAGGGGGCAGTATTTTCTTTTTTGGCTAAAAAACGTACCAATTTGAAACTGCCAATTTCTCAGCCCCTGAAACTAGAATATGCATATAATTGTCTGATTAAGATATAAAACATTTTGAAGTTTCCAAAATGGTCAAAATGTTGTCTGTGAGTTGAACTGATATTGCAGGCTAAAACCTGCAGGCTAAAACCTGAGGAAAATCCAATTAGGAACTGCCCCTGTTTCTGAAACCTCTCTGTTGTTATGCATCCCTATTGCCCATTTAAAGGGATATCAACCAGACTCATTTTTCTATGGCTTCCCTAAGGTGTCAACAGCCTTTAGACATAGTTTCAGGCTTTTATTTTGAAGAATGAGTGTGAACGTCCACATTGCGTAAGTGGATAGGTGGGGGCTCTCAGAGTGAGTTATGCGCAAAAGAGAAAGGCAGCCATTGTTACTCCCGGTCCTAGTGAAAAGCCAACTTTCCCGGTTGATATATTATCGAATAGATATTTGAAAAACACCCTGAGGATGGATTATAAAAAACATTTGACATGTTTCTGTGAACATTATGGATATAATTTGGAATTTTTGTCTGCGTTGTCGTGACCGCTCTTTCCGGTGGATTCCTGTGCATAACGCACCAAACTAACGGAGGTTTGGATATGGTTTGGATATTTGGATATAAAAAAATATCTTTATGGAACAAATGGAACATTTGTTGTCTAACTGGGAGTCTCGTGAGTGAAAACATCCGAAGATCAAAGGTAAACGATTAATTTGATTGCTTTTCTGATTTTCGTGACCAAGTTACCTGATGCTATGTGTACTTATTGTTTTGTCGAGCAATCGATAAACTTACACAAACGCTTGTATTGCTTTCGCTGTAAAGCATAATTTCAAAATCTGAGACGACTTGGATTAACAAAAGGCTAAACTGTGTTTTGTAATGTTGCACTTGTGATTTCATGAATATTAATATTTTCTTGTAATATTATTTACCTGTGGCGCTATGCTACGCTACGCTATTCAGCGTTGCTGATGACAATTATCCCGGATCCGGGAAGGGTGGTTCAGAAAGGTTCATTGAAATACAGACAGAGATGGAGTAGTCCCAGAGTTAATGATCAAAGGTCAGTTTTGCATTTCACCTCCTGATTTAAGATGACTGACCTTGTTAGAATAAAACAAACAGGGCTTAATCATGCTCTCTCGTCTGCAGGTATGTTTTGATGTGAGAGAGGAAGCAAGTCCCGTTATCGCCACCTCACCCGCTCTTAAGATAACCTTCGGGCCGACTGGGAGCCCAAGGCTGGTTAGGAGACACCGCAATTGTGAGAGAATATTAGGGTAGCACTGTAATTCATGAATCATATGTTGTCTGCGAGGTTCTTACCTCTTTCCCTTTCTGTCTTCTACACCACTTTCCCCACCTTGTCTTTCTGTCTTCTACACCACTTTCCCCACCTTGTCTTTCTGTCTTCTACACCTCTCTTCCCACCTCGTCTTTCTTCCTCGTTTTATAATGCACACCATATGTGCATTGAAGTACAGATTGAATTTATATTTATAATATTACAATTATCATAATTATAATGCATTTATAACACCTGGATAATGAACTTCTTTAAATAAAGTGTTTCACATTATCCACTGGTTGAAATTAAGTGTCTCATTGAAATACTATCCTGTGTCCTCAGATTAATAAAGCATAGCTTTTCTTCTTCTGTATATATGAATTACAAATCAATCATGTTTCTAATCTATTGCATAGTTACAATGTATAATCATTGATGTCCAAGGAGCTGGAGTGGTTAACACTGTTGAAGTGTATAATTGTAATACATACATGCAGACACAGTAAGCATGTAAATAGTTAGTTAGCTATGTTACTTCAGCTGCATTGCAAGGCAAGCTTACATAACTGCGCATTCAATTTGCAGTAAATGCTTTCGCTAGCTAGATTCTTTACATTCACTGTTTCACAAGATGGCAGCCTGGTTTGCTGGTAATCTCAGGAGTCCCTAAAACATTAATCAACACAAATTATAAATGAATTATCCTAACACTAGCTAGCTGGCTAATGTTAGCTAGACAGATAACTTGCTAAAGAGCGATTTTCGTGAATTAACTTCATGACAAAATAATATGCACAAACGTTTTGTCTCTACATGAACTAACATTTTCCTCTCCATTGTAAATGTTTTGCCTGACTCATTATGACGTTATAACAACCTACATCTGGATCCACCGTAATGTTTTGTTAGCCATCTTTGATGAAGAACGCCACAAGGCAAGGGTGGCTCACGTCAACATCATTGGAACCACTCGATATGATTGGTCATATAAAAACCTTGGGACCCAAATGCATAATGAGCGCTCTAACTCCCCCTTGTGGTAGTCTGGAGCAATGAAGCCGTGATGCTGGGTACCTCTTAATCCTGCGGTACAAGCTCGCAACTTTTAAAGGAAGAACCACTGTAGGTTGTACCCAAAGCCCAGTGCTCCATGAGCAAGGCTGTTTACTGTAGGTTGTACACACAGCCCATGGGGCAACCAAATCTCACTTAAGGCCACCTAAAGGCTAGAAGGGTGCGTCTTGGTCAATTTAGCTAGAAAAATGCTGCCTTCGTCAATCTGCCTCTCTATGAGGCCGCCCATATTTATATCCACCACTTACCAAACATAGCAAACATCTCCTGAACCCTGTCTTGGTCTCGCTGTTGCTGGTTTCTCTCTTCAGTCAGGGCATCGTAGCTAGTCTGTAATCATCAATCAATCAAATGTATTTATAAATCACACCCTGATCTGTTTCACCTGTCTTTGTGATTGTATCCACCCCCCTCCAGGTGTCGCCCGTCTTCCCCTTATCCCCTGTGTATTTATAGCTGTGTTTTCTGTTTGTCTGTTGCCAGTTAGTCCTGTTTGTCAAGTCAACCAGCGGTTTTGTGTCTCAGCTCCTGCTTTTTCTTGTCTCCCTTTTTCTCGCCCTCCTGGTTTTGACCTTTACCTGTCCTGACTCCGAGCCCACCTGCCTGACCATTCTGCCTTCCCCTGACACTGAGCCTGCCTGCCAACCTGTACCTTTGCCACCCTCTGGATTGTTGACCTCTGCCTATCCAGACCCTGAGCCTGCCTGCCAACCTGTACCTTTGCCACCCTCTGGATTGTTGACCTCTGCCTACCCAGACCCTGAGCCTGCCTGCCAACCTGTACCTTTGCCACCCTCTGGATTGTTGACCTCTGCCTACCCAGACCCTGAGCCTGCCTGCCAACCTGTACCTTTGCCACCCTCTGGATTGTTGACCTCTGCCTACCCAGACCCTGAGCCTGCCTGCCAACCTGTACCTTTGCCACCCTCTGGATTGTTGACCTCTGCCTACCCAGACCCTGAGCCTGCCTGCCGTCCGGTACTGTTGCCCCACCTCTGGTTTACTGACCCCTGCCTGCCTTGACCTGTCTATTGTCTGCCTTGACCTGTCTATTGTCTGCCTTGACCTGTCTATTGTCTGCCTTGACCTGTCTATTGTCTGCCTTGACCTGTCTATTGTCTGCCTTGACCTGTCTATTGTCTGCCTTGACCTGTCTATTGTCTGCCTTGACCTGTCTATTGTCTGCCTTGACCTGTCTATTGTCTGCCTTGACCTGTCTATTGTCTGCCTTGACCTGTCTATTGTCTGCCTTGACCTGTCTATTGTCTGCCTTGACCTGTCTATTGTCTGCCTTGACCTGTCTATTGTCTGCCTTGACCTGTCTATTGTCTGCCTTGACTTGTCTATTGTCTGCCTTGACCTGTCTATTGTCTGCCTTGACCTGTCTATTGTCTGCCTTGACCTGTCTATTGTCTGCCTTGACCTCTCTATTGCCTGCCCCTGTTGGATTATTAAACATTTGTTAATTCAATGTGGCCTGCATCTGGGTCTTACCTTCATCCTGATAGATGTCACAAAGTGCTATATAGAAACCCAGCCTAAAACCCCAAACAGCAAGCAATGCAGATGTAGAAGCACGTTGGCTAGGAAAAACTCCCTAGAAACTGTCTGTGCTGGGTGGAGATTATAAGTGTACGTCACCATTAAAGGCCAGATTTTTCTAAAAACAGCAGGTCCTGGACAAGGTAGCAAGTCCTGTGAACACTAAGTCAGTGTTCCATAAGTCGCAGGCAGAACATATCATAGTGGAGCAGCAGCACGATCAGGTGGACTGGGGACAACCAGGAGTCATCGGGCCAGGTAGTCCTGAGGCATGGTCCTAGGGCTCATATCCTCTGGTCTGTAGCTGGTCTTTCTCTTTAGTCTGGGTGTTGTAACTGGTCTGTAGCTGGTCTTTCTCTGTTGCAATGTGTTGTAACTGGTCTGTAGATGCTCTCTCTCTCTTTAGTGAGGGTGTTGTAGCTGGTCTGTAGCTGGTCTCTCTTTGCAGATGAGTTGATCATTTAACCTAAGAAGCAGTGGGGGAAAAAGTACCCAATTGCCATACTTGAGTAAAAGTTTTTAAAAAATGAGGTTTTAAAGATACAAGTATCAAAGGTAAAAGTAAAAGTATAAATCACTTAAAATTCCTAAATTAAGCAAACCAGATGGCACGATTTGAATAGTTTTATTTTTATTTAAGGATAGCCAGGGGCTGACTCCAACACTCAGACATAATTTACAAACGAAGCATGTGAGTTTAGTGAGTCCACCAGATCAGAGGCAGTATGGATGACCAGGGATTTTCTGTTGATAAGTGTGTGAATTTGACAATGTTCCTGTCCTGCTAAGCATTCAAAATGTAATGAGCACTTCTGGGTGTCATGGAAAATATATGGTATAAAAGTACACTATTTTCTTTAAGATTATAGTGAAGCATAAGTAAAAGTAGTTCAAATATATAGTAAATTCATTCAAATAGATGGGCTCTATTGTGAAACTGGTCCCCTAAAACACACTGTATTCCTCTAACATCTTCATTGATATAAACAGTGGACACAGACATCTCCATAGTCTACCACTATCTCTCTATGAGAGCTGTCCAGTGTGTGCAGCCTGGCACTTGCTATTTGTGACGATGGACAGGACACGATCATACCAGGAAGATATGAACTAGAGAATGGAAGTGAGTGTGAGAGAGAGAGAAATAAAGAGTGAGAGAGAGAGAGAGAGAGAGAAAGAGTGTGAGAGAGAGAGAGAGAGAGAGAGAGAGAGAGAGAGAGAGAGAGAGAAAGAGTGAGAATGAGAGTGAGTGAGAGAGAGAATGAATGTGTTACAGTATGGTGATGTTAAACCACTTTCTCACAAATCCAGTTCAGTTTGCTGCCACATGACAAGTCATTCCATGCCTTTAGAGGACTCTGATCTTTGTGTATCTCAACACAGTCGTCCTCCCCAGTAGAACCTGCATTATCAGGCTGTGGGTCATACCAGTACCTACAGGGTTAAAAACAGTCAGATATCATGGTTAATACGAGTACATACAGAGTTAAAAAACAGTCAGATATCATGGTTAATACCAGTACCTACAGGGTTAAAAACGGTCAGATATCATGGTTTATACCAGTACCTACAGGGTTAAAAACAGTCAGATATCACAGTTAATACCAGTACCTACAGGGTTAAAAACCGTGAGATTTCACAGTTAGAACATTACAATCCTAAATAATGTACATTATAATATACATAACTAAAGATATCTTTGTTGACTGCTATAATCAACGATAATAACCTGTATAGAAACATTTTCATTGGAGCATTATTGCGAGAATAGTTATCATGTTAGGGGTATATACGGAGGCGAAGTCAGGTGCAGGAGATCAGAGTGTAGTAAACAGGCACACTTTAATTCCAGTCCAAAAAGAACAGCACATAAAAACATAAACGTGCCAAAAAAACAGAGGATAACACAAGTATGGCACCTGACAATATCCACATAACAATAAACAATTACACACAAATACATGGAGGAGAACAGAGAACTAAATACATGCAGTGTGATTATGGAATGAAAACCAGGTGTGTATGGAACAAGAAAACACAAATGGACATATGAGAAATGGAGCAGCAATGGCTAGAAAGCCCATTGACGTCGATCGCCGAACGCCGCCCGAACAAGGAGAGGAGCTGACTTCGGCGGAAGTCGTGACATAACATCTCTTACTCTGTGGTCAGTGGTGTTCCATCCACCCATTTCCAGGTCTCCTCTGTCTCTCTGTCAGTCAGACCAATCCAGACTCTCTTCTTGAAGTGGAAGAGAAACTCCTATGGTTGAGAAAGATACAATATACACTGCGTTGAGTAAGCTCCAAAAGTTTTGGGAAACTGACACATTTTTTGTTGTTTTGGCTCTGTACTTCAGCACTTCGGAATTGAAATGACACATTAAAGGTTAAAGGTTAAAGTACGGACCGTCAGCTTTCAGTTTCGGGTTTTGTCATCCATATCGAGTGAACCGTTTAGAAATGACATCACTGTTTGTACATCGTCCCCCATTGTAGGGGACCAAAAGTATTAGGACAAATTCACTTATATGTGTATTAAAGTAGTCAAAGTGTTTAGTATTTGGTCCCATATTCCTAGCATGCAATGACTACATCTAGCTTGTGACTCTACAAATGTGTTGGATGAATTTGCAATTAGTTTTGGTTGTGTTTCACATTATTTTGTGCCCAATAGAAATGAATGGTTAATAATGTATTGTGTCGATTTGGAGTAACGTTACATGTAAATAAGTATATATTGTGTTTTATAAACACTTCCACATAAATGTGGATGCTACCATGACTACGGATAGTGCTGAATGAATTGTCAATAATGATGAGTGAGAAAGTTAAAGATGCACAAATCCCATAAACTGAAAGCTGTCAGTCTGCCCGTCAACCTCATAGACATTGTGTCGTTCCAAATCCAAAGTGCTGGAGCACAAAGCCCCACCAAAAAATATTTGTCAAAGTCCCAATACTTTTGAAGCTCATTGTTTGACCATATCTACCCCCGACAGACCTATATCCCCCCTCCCCCCCTCAACCTTCTCTTTCGTGCTATCTCCTCTCACCTGTTCCTCTTTGCTGTTTATGATCACCAGGTCTGTTCCTCCCTCCAGACAGTCCTGTCTGCTCTTCTCCAAGGTTTTCTCCTCAGTAGAGATGAAGTAACAACTGCATTCAAACTTCTTCCATCCGTCTGAACAACATGTTTTTTCTGTTTGACAACACAACACTGATACAATGTGATACAATAAAATAAACATCACATTTTATGTTCCATCAGTCACTGGATCTCAATGAAAAATGTACTTTATAATAAATAAAGGTATGAAAACAAGGTCACTGACCACAAAGCAAATTCTGAAGCCTGTCTCTCTCTGTAGTCAGGTTGTTGTATCTGGTCTGTAGCTGGTCTCTCTCTGCAGTTGTGTTAGTCTTATAAAGGGAAAAACTCTGTGACAAGTTGATCGTTTTATCCTCAGAATCTTTGATGGCTCTGTTATCTATAAAGTATAAACACATATTTACTAGGTTAAACACCAGGTAAATTGGCTTAGTAACCAGCACCTCTATATAACTAGGTGATAATCAATGAACTTGGACACAAACTCACAGTAGACAGACAGGCCTATGATCCCAGCCAGTAGTAGAACACACAGCAGCCCCAGAAACACTGCAGCAACTAGGAAGGGTCTCTTCCCTGAGCTATCAGGCTCTGTGGACACATTCCATATTATTTTATGTTTTTTTTTGTGTGTGTGTGTGTGTGTGTGTGTGTGTGTGTGTGTGTGTGTGTGTGTGTGTGTGTGTGTGTGTGTGTGTGTGTGTGTGTGTGTGTGTGTGTGTGTGCGTGTGCGCGTGTTTGTGTGTGTCACCTGAGTGCTGGTCTCCTGGTCCATTATTAGGAGCAGTGTCTGCTGTCTTTTCTCTCTTGGTGCTGGTCTCACCATCTCTCAGGGTGTCTGCACTGACGTAGATATCCACAATCCTCTCCTCCATCTGACCTCTGTCAAACGTGACCTTCTTGTTCATATCTGGCTCAGCATAGATGACCTCTCCAACAACTTACTGTGTTTTCTGGTAATATAGTTGCCCCTGTGTCTGTTTCTTTACTGTACCTATCTCTGCTCTGAGTCTTTGACTAACTGTTTATGACTTCATCCACAGAATAAAAGGGAAATGTCAAAAGAGGAAGGTGATGAAATAGTAACATTGTGGTTAAGGTCAGGGCATTTTCATCTCCTGTTCATGTTGTGTGTAATGTCCTGACCTCATGTTGTGTCTAATGTCCTGTTTTTATTTATCTGTTACTTTACCAGGTAAGTTGACTGAGAACACATTCTCATTTGCAGCAACGACCTGGGGAATAGTTACAGGGGGGGATGAATGAGTCAATTGTTAACTGGGTGACAGTTCAAGGTCAAGATTGGGAATTTAGCCAGGGTAAACACCCCTACTCTTACAATAAGTGCCATGGGATCTTTAATGACCTCAGAGAGTCAGGAGACCCGTTTAAAGTCCCATCTGTAAGACTGCACCCTACACAGGGCAGTGTAGGGTACAATCACTGCCCTGGGGAATTGGGATATTTATTTTTTTAGACCAGAGGAAAGAGTGCCTCCTACTGGCCCTCCAACACCACTTCTAGCAGCATCTGGTCTCCCATCCAGGTACTGACCAGGACCAACCCTGCTTAGCTTCAGAAGCAAACCAGCAGTGGTATGCAGGGTGGTATGCTGCTGGCCACATGTTGTGTCTAATGTACTGATCTCATGTTGTGTCTAATGTACTGATCTCATGTTGTGTCTAATGTACTGGAAATCTGCCAGAATATATGCAGTTAGGATGACCACGTGTTTCACAATTTTTCCTGTTCTGCCAAGTATTCAAAATGTAATGAGTACTTTAGTTTTTTTCCCCCCACCTTTATTTAACCAGGTAGGCCAGTTGATAACAAGTTCTCATTTACAACTGCAACCTGGCCAAGATGAAGCAAAGCAGTCCGACACAAACAACACAGAGTTGCATGTGGGATAAACAAATGTACAGTCAATTTCACAATAGATGTGTAATGTGTATGTGTAAATGTAAAAAGATTAGGGAGGTAAGGCAATAAAGAGTCCAGAGTGGCGAAAATAATTACAATTTACCATTAACACTGGAGTGATAGATGTGCAGAAGATGAATGTGCAAGTTGTCAGGGAAAATGTACAAAGTAAAAAGTATTGAAGTAAAGTGAAGTGAAGTAAAAGTTGTCAAAAATATAAATAGTAAAGGACAGATACCCCAAAAATGACTTTAGTAGTACTCTAAAGTATTTTTTCTGAAGTACTTTACGCCACTGCTCATTACTGTAAGTCGCTCTTTTAAATGATGAAATTGGAGCGAGAGAGAGACAGGAGGAGGAGGTTGTGTGCACTAGGCTGCTGTATGTGTCACAGTATGTTGTCATGGTGATGTTCAACCACTTTCTCGCAAATCCAGTGAAGATTCTCCTCACATGTTTCTGTGTTCTCTCTGCATAGTCCTCCTCTCCAGCAGGACCCAGATTATTGCATTTGGATAGATACCTGTACCTAGATGGTTAACAACACAGAGAACCAGCGAGTCAGACACTGTGGAAACATGCTTGATAAGTACAGTGCTTTCAGAAAATATTCACACCCCTCGACTTATTCCACATTTGGTTTTGTTACAGTCTGAATTAAAAATTGATTAAATTGATTATTTGTCTCACCCATCTACACACAATACCCAATCATAACAAATTGAAAACATGTTTTAAAAATGTTTGCACATGTATTGAAAATTAAATTAAAAAAAATAAGTGTTCATACCCCTGAGTCAATACTTTGTAGAAGCAACTTTGGCGGCGATTACAGCTGTGAGTCTTCCTGGGTAAGTCTCTAAGAGCTTTCTACACATAGATTGTGCAATATTTGCCAATTTTTTAAGATTTATTTTAAAGTTCAAGCTCTGTCAAGTTGATTGTTGATCATTGCTAAACAGACATTTTCAAGTCTTTCCATAGATTATCAAGACAATTTAAGTCAAAACTGTAACAAGGCCACTCAGGAACATTCAGTGTTGTCTTGGTCAAACTGTGTTTTAGCTTATTGTCCTGCTGAAAGGTGGTCTCCCTTCCTCAGTAACTGGTCTCTCTCCCTCAGTAACTGGTATCTCTCCTTCAGAAACTGGTCTCTCTCCCTCAGTAACTGATCTCTCCCTCAGTAACTGGTCTCTCTCGTTCAGTAATAGGTCTCTCTCCCTCAGAAACTGGTCTCTCTCCCTCAGTAACTTATCTCTCCCTCAGTAACTGGTCTCTCTCCTTCAGTAATAGGTCTCTCTCCCTCAGAAACTGGTCTCTCTCCCTCAGTAACTGATCTCTCCCTCAGTAACTGATCTCTCCCTCAGTAACTGGTCTCTCTCCCTCAGTAACTGGTCTCTCTCCTTCAATAATAGGTCTCTCTGCCTCAGTAACTATGGCCTATTTATTACCTTACCACCTCACGCCATTTGCACACACTGTATATAGACTTTATTTTTTCTATTGTGTTATTGACTGTACGCCTGTTCATTCCATGTGTAACTAACTATGTGTTGTTGTTTGTGTCCCTCTGCTTTGCTTTATCTTGTCCAGGTCACAGTTGTAAATGAGAACATGTTCTCAACTAGCTTACCTGGTTAAATACAGGTGAATAATTTTTTTAAATAAAAAAACTGGTCTCTCTCCTTCAGTAAATGGTCTCTCTGCCTCAGTAACTGGTCTCTCTCCCTCAGTAACTTGTCTCTCTGCCTCAGTAACTGGTCTCTCTCACTCTAATTGCTCTCTGTCCCTCAGCAACTGGTCTCTCACTCTTAAACTGGTATCTGTTCCTCAGTAACTGGCCTCTCTCCCTCAGTAACTGGTCTCTCTCCCTCAGTAACTGGTCTCTCTCCCTCAGTAACTGGTCTATCTCCCTCAGTAACTGGTCTCTCTCCCTCAGTAACTGGTCTCTCTCACTCAAATGTGTCTCTGTCCCTCAGTAACTGATCTCTGCCTCTGCAACTGTTCTCCCTCACTCTTTAACTGTTCTCCCTCACTCTTTAACTGTTCTCCCTCACTCTTTAACTGGTCTCTCTCCCGCAGTAACTGGTCTTTCTCACTCAGTAACTGCTGTCTCTCCCTCAGTAACTGATCTCTCTCATTCTGTAACTGGTCTCTCTCATTCTGTAACTGGTCTCTCTCATTCTGTAACTGGTCTCTCTCATTCTGTAACTGGTCTCTCTCATTCTGTAACTGGTCACTCTCATTCTGTAACTGGTCACTCTCATTCTGTAACTGGTCACTCTCATTCTGTAACTGGTCAATCTCCTTCAGTAACTGGTCTCTCTCATTCTGTAACTGGTCACTCTCATTCTGTAACTGGTCATTCTCATTCTGTAACTGGTCACTCTTATTCTGTAACTGGTCACTCTCATTCTGTAACTGGTCACTCTCATTCTGTAACTAGTCACTCTCATTCTGTAACTGGTCACTCTCATTCTGTAACTGGTCACTCTTATTCTGTAACTGGTCACTCTCATTCTGTAACTGGTCACTCTCCTTCAGTAACTGGTCACTCTCATTCAGTAACTGGTCACTCTCATTCTGTAACTGGTCACTCTCATTCTGTAACTGGTCACTCTTATTCTGTAACTGGTCACTCTCATTCTGTAACTGGTCACTCTCATTCTGTAACTAGTCACTCTCATTCTGTTACTGGTCACTCTCATTCTGTAACTGGTCACTCTCATTCTGTAACTGGTCACTCTCATTCTGTAACTGGTCACTCTCATTCTGTAACTGGTCAATCTCCTTCAGTAACTGGTCTCTCTCATTCTGTAACTGGTCACTCTCATTCTGTAACTGGTCATTCTCATTCTGTAACTGGTCACTCTTATTCTGTAACTGGTCACTCTCATTCTGTAACTGGTCACTCTCATTCTGTAACTAGTCACTCTCATTCTGTAACTGGTCACTCTCATTCTGTAACTGGTCACTCTTATTCTGTAACTGGTCACTCTCATTCTGTAACTGGTCACTCTCCTTCAGTAACTGGTCACTCTCATTCAGTAACTGGTCACTCTCATTCTGTAACTGGTCACTCTCATTCTGTAACTGGTCACTCTTATTCTGTAACTGGTCACTCTCATTCTGTAACTGGTCACTCTCATTCTGTAACTAGTCACTCTCATTCTGTTACTGGTCACTCTCATTCTGTAACTGGTCACTCTCATTCTGTAACTGGTCACTCTCATTCAGTAACTGGTCTCTCTCCCACAGTAGCTGGTCTTTCTCCTTCAGTAGCTGGTCTCTCTGCCTCAGTAACTGGTTTCACTGCCTCAGTAGCTGGTCTCTCTGCCTTAGTAGCTGGTTTCTCTCCCTCATTAGCTGGTCCCCCTGCCTCAGTAACTGGTCTCTCTCCCTTAGTAAATGGTCTCTCTGCTTCAGTAACGGTTCCATCTCCATCTGTAACGGGTCTCTCTACGTCAGTAACTGGTGTCTCTCCCTCTGTAACTGGTCTCTCTCCCTCTGTAACTGGTCTCTCTCCCTCTGTACCTTGTCTCTCTCCCTCTGTACCTGGTCTCTCTCCTTCTGTAACTGGTCTCTCGCCCTCTGTACCGTGTCTCTCTCCCTCTGTAACTGGTCTCTTTCCACCTGTAACTGGTCTCTCTCCTTCAGTAACTGGTCTCTCTCCTTCAGTAACTGGTCTCTCTCCTTCAGTAACTTGTCTCTCGACCTCTGTAACTGGTCTCTCTCTTTCAGTAACTGGTCTCTCTCTTTCAGTAACTGGTCTCTCTCCTTCAGTAACTTTTCTCTCTGCCTCTTTAACTGGTCTCTCTCACTCTTTAACTGGTATCTGATCCTTATTAACTGGTCTCCCTCACTCTTGAAATGGTCTCTGTCCTTCAGTAACAGCTCTCTCTCCCTCAGTTACTGGTCTCTCTCCCTCAGTAACTGGTCTCTCTCCCTCAGTAACTGGTGGCCAAATGGCATCCTATTTCCCTATGTAGTGCACTATATAGAGAATAGGGTGCCATTAAGGACACACAGGTCTGTTTCTTATTGGTGGATAGAGCTGTGACACATCCTGTAACTTGCTGTGGTTCACAGACAGAACAGAGAGGGAGAGGGTGGAGACCCCATTAGACACCATGATGAGTGTGTAGCAGACAGGTCCTCTGGTGCTTGGTGTTGCCATTGGTCACCTACACGTTGTCCCTTGTACAGTGAAGGTTGTGAGTCATTCTCACCTTTCATTAGCATTGTTTTTGTTTGTGTGTGAGTGTGCCCTCTCAGTATTCAATCTCATTCAATCATGAAGCTGGTATGCCTTGTTAAAGACAACTGTTCCCTTTTTTATTCATAAGTGACTTTGTTATTCATATCATTAAAGTGATAAGCATTGGTTAATAATTGGTCCCAATTTTATTTTACTAAGGATAAGTCTACGGCAAATCACATGACATGTTTCTAATAAAAATAAAGAAGAATCATTTTCTAGAGTACAGTATGTCTACATACTCCTCTAAATCTAAACACAACAATTAATTGTCTTATTTTTCTATCTTTCTCTTTATTTTCTTCTTCCTCCTTTATGGCTCTCTGACACTAAGACTTTATCTCCTCTCCTCCTTTCAACCCTATTAGAGGAGAGGGACCAAGGTCAGTCCCCTAGGATTATGTTCTTCAATGTGTTTTGAGACAGTCTGTCATTCCACTATTTCACTTCTATGGTGAGTTCATCTCTCACTTTAACCACTAGGTGGAATCATCACCTAACCATTCAGGACCTTATCCAACCATTAGAGGGAGAGAGAGAGAAAGGGAGAGAGAGAAAGGGGGAGAGAGAGAAAGACTGTTTGTTACTGTGTTATTGTTACACCTCTTTCTCACAGATCCAGTTGAGATTTGTGCCACATTTGTCATCATTCCATGTCTTTACAGGGTCATCTTGTCCATTGTATACCTCAATAGTCCTCTTGCCCACCATCATCGGGCTGTCCTGTCCTCCAGTACCTAAACAACACAGAGAACCACACAGTCAGACACTGTGGTACAAACATCCTTCTCAATTATACACATAGTCTTATGTTTTTACAGTTTTAAAGAAACACTGTAAGATGATCGTAAAATTAGCAAGAATGGGCCATCAACACATTTAGTTTACCTTTTCATATGTAAATATTACCTGGTTTCTAAAATACATCTATAGTTCTCAATGAATGACATTAATGAGTCGAAACATACATTTTTATGAACATGATTGGAAGCAAAATATATTTGTTTTTTGTCTCCATTTCACCTGCTAAAATGGTCAAATCTCTCACCCTGTGGTCAGTGATGTGCCGTCCACCCACTTCCAGATCCCCTCAGTAACAGAGTCAGTCAGACCAATCCAGGCTCTCATGTGGAGGTTGAAGACAAATGTCTGTTGTCGAGAAAGATAAAGCTTATGTCACAATTGGTATATTTATAAAATAATGCAAACATATTAGTGTACTGATGAAAAGTATACTTGTTCCACCTCTCTCTCTCTCCTCTCTCCTCTCTCTCAGCAAAGGTGAAAACATTGAGACACTTAGCCATTATCTCTATACTCATAAACCCATTGATATATAGTTATTGTTGATTTTACTTCTAATTTATCAGTTTATATCTCAAAAATCTTTGACTGAATATGGCCTTTCTCTTTAGTCAGGTTGTTGTATCTGGTCTGTAGCTGGTCACTCTCTTCAGTCAGGTTGTTGTATCTGGTCTGTAGCTGGTCTCTCTCTTTAGTCAGGTTGTTGTATCTGATCTGTAACTGGTCTCTCTCTTCATTCAGGTGGTTGTATCTGGTCTGTAGCTGGTCTCTTTCTTCAGTTGTGTTGGTCTTATTAAGGGAAAACTCTGACAAGTTGTTTCTTTTATCCTCAGAATCTTTGTCTCTGTTATCTATAAAGTATAAACACATAATTACTAGGTAAAACACAAGTTAAATAGGCTTAGTAGCCTGTACTTCTTACAACTATGTGATAAGCAATGAACTTAGACACAAACTCACAGTAGACCGACAGGCCTATGATCCCAGCTAGTAGAACACACACAGCCCCAGAAACACTGCAGCAACTAGGAAGGGTCTCTTCCCTGAGCAATCAAGCTCTGTGGACACATACAAGAGACATTTATGTCTCAGGGTGTCTGCGCTGACGTAGATATCCACAATCCTCTCCTCCATCTCACCTCTGTCAAACTTGACATTCTTGTTCATATCTGGTTCAGTATAGATGACCTTTGACATATTTAACAATGTCAGGGTCTTTCTTTCTATGTCGGTCTACTGCAGGGGCAAAAGCTGATATCAACTTTGGATTGGACAATTACATTACATTTTCTCAAGAGCAATTCCGGGGGGGGGGGGGGGGGGGGGGGGGGGGCAATTCCTGCTGTAACACATAGCCTACGTTGTAATATGTTAAATATATATTGAGGAACCATAATTACTACATCTGGATAATTGATAGGTACAGTAGTTAACTGAAGGGTTGTCCCAACTTGTTCAAATGTTTAAATCATTATAATACTACAACTAATAATAGTTATAGCAGTGTTCCTTATCAGTCCAGTATGTATGCAGGTATTTGTATTTACAACCAGCAATACCAAGATAAGGCCAGTAGGTGGCAATGGTACACTGTGTATGGGTGCAGTTTTCATAAATACAATGAACATGGTGTGATCTCATCTAAAATCATCTCCATTGAGAAGCATCACAAAGTTGGTCTCCGTATACCTTTTTATTTGACTTTTTCTGATACATTTATATAGTCATTAAACATGTGCCACTGGCCTGAGTCTACTACAGTAGAACAGAAAGCTCAGAATAAGTACAGTTGTAAAAGCAAAATAACTACTTCAATGAATAACCCAAATAAATCAACCAAAATGTCCTTCAAAAATACATATTTATTGTTCAGTCAGTGTCTCAACCCTTCAAACAGCAGCTATGGACAAGTATGTGACACAATGTATGCCATTTTAAATAAAATAACATAATATAAATAATTAGTAAGTGTACTGTCATGTACTAAAAACTGAAAACTACTAAACAAAAGGACAAATATCACACTATACAGCAGGGGTTCACAAACAGGGGTCAATGGACCCCTAGGGGTCCCTGGTGTAATTGTAAAGGGTCCGTGAAAAGTGTAATGAACGTATTCAGCACCACAAGGATTACAGTAACTTTACATATAATATAGAGGGGGTGGGGGTCCCTGAGGACCACTCAAAACCTTGCCCACCTTGCCTCAAAATATGCAGGGGTTCCAGTACCCCAAAAATGTTGAGAACCACTGCTATACACACTACTGAACAAAAGAAACAAACATATGTTTGTAGGTTTCAAAGGATCCAACAAATTGCTGGCAGATATTTTCCCTCGAGATCCAGCCTGTCTTAATGTACATTACAGACAACTACGCCGTTCAGTCTCTCTTGGCCCCTGCTGGCCCGTAGCCAAGTCTTTAACCTACGGAGTGCACTGAAACTCCTCTTAGCCTCACATGAAGACACTGGTACCACAAACAGAATTCTGTTCAGCACCTCAACTTGGTCAACCAACCCCCTGCACCTCCACTGGAAGCCTCCTGAGGACCTCTGCTGCCTCTCCACTGCTGCTACAGGGGTATTTGTTGCAAAGAGAGGGATCTGCACTGAAAGAGAATCTATGTTCAGCTCAGGGTACTGATCTAGAGACTCATCCAACTCCCCTCGTGAGAAGCACTCTTTCCAACTTTTACAGAATGTTTAGACTGTCCTGTTCAAAACGGTCGTCAAACTGAACCTCCACACCGTCCAACACTTTAAAAAATACTGCCCTATAGTGATCCACTGCTTTGCCAGCAAATCGTCTTGAGTGTGTCTCAATGGACTCAATGGAGTCAATCAATGTTGTTGCTTTCTCATACAGTGCAAGGTAGCTTTCGTCATTTCTACTGTTTACCCCACGCGCTGGATAACTGGACACTGATTGGATTTAGCTGGTGTGCTGTTACCGTTACACAGTGGCGGTGGGTTTGGCTGTTTTGATGTGCTGTGAATTATTCAATGGCTTTTCCACCCGTTCCTAAATCCTGCACTAATGAAGGCAACATCCGCTCTTTGGCCAAAAGATGGCTGGCTTGAAAACCCTTGGCTACAGTGAAAACACAACACTCCTTTCATTGATGGATTATAATGTAGCCAGGGGAAATCGCAAAACCATCTCTCTTGAAACCTCAACACTCTGTTGGCAAGAGTTTGCAGTTCTATAAATTGTGGGTGTGGCTGAAATGGTTTTGTGCCATCACTGAGGTAACTGGACAATGGCGTGTCACTGTCTCTTATACTGGTGCTGCTGGCAACAAGGTTGATACCTGGTCCTGCCGTGGCTGTGAGACAGTCCTCTGAAGTCTCTCTCCGTGGCTCTTTCTGTTTCACCACCCTCACTGACTCACAGTCTGCCTCCTAGAAAATAAATAAGGTTTTTGCCATACTCCTAACTACTGGTACCCAAAACTACATAATTAATCACAACCGCAATACCATTGCCTTTAACAAATCTTAGTTCAGTCACCAGTTTAAGTTGAGAGTGGGGGTATCCATGGCATTTTCCATTTATGTCCCAATTTTACAAGTCTAAAAAAGAGAGAACCTTTCATAATGTTGCCAAACAAAGACTCAACAAACTTACCTGAGACTCCCTGTCTCTGCCAGTCTGTCCCTGCCCATCTGTCCCTGCCAGTCTGTCTCTGCCAGTCTGTCCCTGCCCATCTGTCCCCAGCTCTACTGTATGTGTGCCATCTGTAGCCTGCTCTGCCTAATGACATCATTGTGAAACATTCCCATTATCATTTCACTTCTTTCTTATGAACATTTTATCAACAAGTCTGAGATATTAGGCTAGTAGGGGGTTCTTACTTTGCGTTTTGGTTTCTGAAAAATACTCTTGATGTCCGTCTTTTCTCTGCCATTTTTCTACCTGGCTTGCTGCCATCATCATCTATCATCTTCTATCATTATAGATGTTCTTCTATCATCATCTTCTATCATTCTAGTTGGGCTTCGATCTAAAAGGAAGCTAGCTAGTCAGCTGGCAAATGTGAAACGGATTGCAGTGACAAGGGTTGACAGCTGTATGAGTTCACCATTTACACAACGTATTCTGCAACGTTTTGTACTTTTAATATAGTTTATGTTTTATATTGGCTGGCTTCCAACAATAGCTGAACTTGCAGAGCTAGCAAGCACCAGTTCCGTTTCTGTGGTGTTTGCTATAATCTTTGCTATCGTCAGTTTACTCCAAGATCGGCACACGGGTGCTTCCAAGTCCCCTAGCGACAATTTACCTTTTGCAACGAGACCATTAAAGATATTTAAGACAATGGTAGAAGAGAGTGTAGTTCTGTTCATTTGGGAGTTCAGTTTATCGCAAACCTTATCACAGGGACTTCGAAGCACTACAGCTGCATGCTAATCTTGGAATAAACTGATGTTAGCAAAGATTCCATCTTTGACGACACCACATAAATGTAATAGGTACTAGCTAGCTTGTTAGCTAATGTTTTTATTAGTTTGCGCGCTAGCTCTGCAAATGTAGCTATTGTGTGTGTGAACCCTGCCAACATAAAACAAAATCGCTATGGTGAGATTGACTGGATCAACCTCACGTTAGTTACGTGCATTGAGGGCCTTTCAGACGGTAGACATCAACCCTCTGTTACTTTGCCAGCTAAGGAACAGTACATTGCATTGCTAGCTTCTCTCATTGACTCATATTCAAATAGCTGCAAAAACTGGTTGATGTTACTGTAGCTAGCTGGCAATCATCAGCTAACCGCTAGCTAACATAGAGAGTGATCTGTAAGTTGATGCAGCGAAAATGAAGACTGGTGACGGTTATAAATGTGTTTTCTTGTATTGAGTTGGAGAAGTAAAGAAATGTCTAACATATCCTTTGTTTGAACTACTTACTGGAGGTCAGCCACCAAAAACAGACTGTCAGATTCCCACACATGCACAGTACCTGCATCATGTAACACTGCTAGGTTGTGGGAGGCTGTGGATTAAACCATTGTGTGGCAAAAGGCGAGGTGTGACAATCTTTTGAAACTTAAAAACACGCTATTAAGTGTCTATGATCAGCACAAGTGCTTTCATTGCGTATTATTAATATTATTGATGTTCCATAGTTTTGTTTACATTGATATATTGTGGAGAAAAATCATATTTTTCCAAGGATGGGGACTCGTGTCCCCCCCAACTGTACATTAAGTCTCTTGTTCTAGAATTAATGTGGTGGTCTTCCAACATGGCCGCCTGGAGGCGTCGTACGTCAACTGCAGGCCCTCTATACGTTAAGTCTCTGCTTCTTGTGATATCTCTGTCTCTGAGTCATCAGTGTGTGTGACTGCTGTAGCTGTTAACTCTATGGAAGAAACAACAACATTTCACGGGAAGTTGTGGCTATGATAATACAAAAATGTTTACAAGTTTGAAAACTTGCGTGTGTAGTTGTGTGAGTGTGAGACATTGTTACAGTGGTTATTGTTAAACCATTTTCTGCAGAACAATATAAATTATTCCATGTCTCTACATGGTCATCTTGTCCAGAGTATATCTCAACACAGTCCTCCTGTCCAGGGAATGGGACTTGCTATTTGTGATGATGGACAGGACACTATCATACCAGGAAGATATAGATCATAGAGGGGAAGTGGAGAACAAAGACTAGTTGTTAACATATATTAAATATCATATTTAACAGCCCCAAGATAATTCAGGGAGTTTCCAGAACTCCTCCTTCCTTTCACCTTTCTGCTGATTTGGACCCTCTGTTTACTCCCAAATATACATCAACGTGTTCAGGAGGTCCAGGACTACAAACATCATCATCATCATCATTATAATGTCCAGACAATAGATGTGACACTACAAACTGTTCCAAGTGGATATTGAGGGTGGGAAGGCTTAACCAGTGAGGATGAGATGTTGAGTGACATCTGTTTGAACAACTGAAAACATCCACTTCACTCTTTTGGGACCCTTATAAGGGAACATCAGTCAAATATGAGCATTTGATATTGTATGTGACTTGACAACAAAGACTGACGGTCAAAGATGACTTAGTAACATCCTTTGATATCTCTACTACACTCATTGATTGGTGATACAGTCACCTCCTCCTATACAGTGTATGTAATGGTGGTTTGGTAATGTAGAGAATGTCATCACCAGGCCTCAATTGGAGCAGAATACATTTGTATTGAACATTTTTTGTCAAATGTACTAACTTCCTGTTGACTCTGATGATATGTCAAACATAACTACTGGTACACAGGAAGCTACAAACAGGAAAAAAGTAGGAATTTTATTAATATGATACAACAAACTATTACAACAATAGGTGCATTTGAATGCGTGTGTGTACCTGCATGTATGTGTGTGTGCGGGTGTGTGTGAAAATGTGTGTAAGTGTGATAGAGAGAGAGAGAGAGAGAGTGTGTGTGTGTGTGTGAGTGTGTGTGAGAGAGAGAGAGAGAGAGAGAGAGAATGAAGAATAAAGTTGTGTAAACTATAAACTGCTGTATGTGTTATAGTACGTTGTCATGGTGATGTTAAAACACTTTCTCACAAATCCAGTTGAGTTTCCTGTCACATGACATGTCATTCCATGCCTTAAGTGGAGTCCAATCTGTATGTATCTCAACACAGTCCTCCTCCCCAGTAGGATCTTTACTATCAGGCTGCTTGTCATTCCAGTACCTACAGGGTTAAAAACCATCAGATATCATGGTTAATACTAGTACCTACTGGGTTCAAAACAGTCAGATATCATGATTAACACCAGTACCTACAGGGTTAAAAACAGTCAGATATCATGGTTAATACCAGTACCTACAGGGTTAAAAACAGTCAGATATCATGGTTAACACCAGTACCTACAAGGTTAAAAACAGTCAGATATCACAGTTACAACATCATAATACTAAATAATATGTAGACATTTTTCATTTTATAGTTATCTGCGTTGACTGCTATCATCAATGTCAGTAACCTGTATAGAAAAGGTTGAATGGAGCCGTATTGACAGATTAGTTATCATCTCTCACCTCGTGGTCAGTGGGGTGCCGTCCACCCATTTCCAGGTCCCCTCCTTAACAGAGTCAGTCAGACCAATCCAGACTCTCTTCTTGAGGTTGAAGAGAAAAGTCTGTTGTTGAGAAAGATAAATTAACTGACGTTTATGTTTGAACATATTTACCCCTTGCACACCCATCCCCACTCCCTCTCCCTCTTTCTCTCACCTGTTCCTTATCACTGTTTATGATCACCAGGTCTGCTCCTCTCTTCAAACAGTCCTTTCTGCTCTCCTTCCAGGTTTTGGACTCAGTAGACAGGAAGTACCAACTGGATTCAAACTTCTGCCAGCCTTCAGAACAGGTTTGAAAATATTGATGAAAATATGAATTTCCTTCAATTTATCACACTGGACACTTAATGAAAGAACAGAGACTCATGATCAGTTGTGTGGGATTAATGATAATTAATTACTGTAGGTTTACTCACTGAGATTGGTAAGCCTCCAGTTAAGAAAATCTCTCTCAGTCTGTAGCTGGTCTCTCTCTTTAGTCATGGTGTTGTAACTGGTCTGTAGCTGGTCTCTCTCTTTAGTCATGGTGTTGTAACTGGTCTGTAGCTGGTCTCTCTCTTTAGTCAGGTTGTTGTTGCTGGTCTGTAGGTATTCTCTCTCTTTAGTCATTGTGTTGTAACTGGTCTGTATCTGGTCTCTCTCTTTAGTCAGGTTGTTGTAGCTGGTCTGTAGCTGTTCTATCACTGCAGATGAGTTGGTCTTATAGGCTAAGAAGCTCTTAGAGACCCCATAATCTGTTTTAACAACAACAGTGTATCAATAAAATTGATAATCTGGTGAATTGTAGGTGAATGCTGGTGAATTGTAGGAATTATAACTTCAGACTTACAGTAGACAGACAGGCCTATGATCCCAGCCAGTAGAACACACAGCAGCCCCAGACACACTGCAGCAACTAGGAAGGGTCTCTTCCCTGAGCTATCAGGCTCTGTGGACACAGGTACTGTACATAGCATCAATGAGACACAATCACACTTTTAAAGTGATGTTTTCTCACACCATCTCTCTTCCTGTTGAGGGGGACTTGTGACTCGGATTTACGTACATAATAATACAAATGCAATGAGACCATGTTGGAAATGCACATTGGCGATTTGCATTGGACTTTATGAACATCAAAATTAATGTTTCAGCAGTTAGTAAACATCCTAAAATACAGAGCCTCGAACATTTCAGATCATTTAACCTCTAGTCTTAAAGGAACAATGTTTCATTTAGGAGATGTAGTATTTAGCATTTAATGTATCCTTTTCCATAAGTATATCAATTCCAAAGCTTTCCCTTATGAAGTAAGACCTATATTTGGAAGACACGTTGTATTCCGTTTTTGAATATGTAATAATCTGTTTGTTACAGTTTATTTTACTCAGTTGACTTTTGAAGTCTTGGGGTATGAGGCATCGGCCAACCGCATCACATTAACATAGGCACAATTGTTTATGCGGCAAGTGGAAGGATAAGAACCATTAGTTTAAACTTCCATGTGTGTCTCTATGACTACTGTGTACTTACCAGTGTTCTGAGATTCAGGTTGTTTATCTGTGCTCCTGTTCACAGTATCCTGTCCACAGCTCTCCCTGTCTACAGTAGCATAAATATCCTCAGACTGCTCCATATAAAGGCTAATTCTAATTGCCCCCTTAAAATATACTTTGGTACTTTATGTATCTACACACTGTACAATGGACAGTATATTATGTTTTATATCCTGTTAACTTCTTTGGGCTAGGGGGCAGCATTTTCACTTTTGGATGAAATGTGTGCCCAGAGTGAACTGCCTCCTACTCAGTCCCAGATGCTAATATATGCATATTATTAGTAGTATTGTATTGAAAACACTCTGAAGTTTCTAAAACGGTTTGAATGATATCTGTGAGTATAACAGAACTCATATGTCAGGCAAAAACCCGAGAAAAAATCCCAACAGGGAGTGGTAAATCTAAGGTTTGTAGTTTTTGAACTCAGCCCTATCGAATACACAGTGGGATATGGGTAATGTTGATGTCTAGATGTCAACAGTGTTTAGAAACTTGAATGAGGCTTGTAGTGTGAAGTGGGACCGGATGAGAGCTGTTGAGTGCTGTTTGAGTGAGTGGTCTGGCAGAGTGTCACAGCCTCATGATGCGTGGTCACGAGAGAGTTAGCTCTCGTTCCATGGCTTTTCAACAGACAATGGAATTCTCCGGTTGGAACATTATTGATCCTTTATGATAAAAACATCCTGAAGATTGATTCTATACTTAGTTTGACAAGTTTCTTCGACCTGTAATATAACTTTTTGAACGTTTCGTCCGACTGGGCCAGATCGCGCTTTTGGATATGTTTACCAAACGCCCGAACAAAAGAAGCTATTGGACATAAATGATGGACATTATCGAACAAAACAAGCATTTATTGTGGAACTGCGATTCCTGGGAGTGCATTCTGATGAAGATCATCAAAGGTAAGTGAATATTTATCATGCTATTTGTGACTAATGTTGACTGAGCAAAATGGCAGATATTTCTTTTGGCTGGTTTAGGCTCTGAGCGCCGATCTCAGATTATGCTTTTTCTGTAAAGTTTAAAAAAAATCTGACACAGCGGTTAAAGTCCATCATTTTTGTCCAAATACCTCCTTGTTCGAGCCTAGAGTTCACAAATCTAAATTCATGAACCGCGATCACTAGGTCCAGACGAAAATTCAAAAAAGTTCCGTTACATTCCGTAGAAACATGTCAAACAACGTATATAATCAATCTTTAGGATTTTTTAACATAACTCTTCAATAATGTTTCAACCGGAGAATTCCTTTGTTTGTAGAATTGCAGTGGAACGCAGGTCGCTGTCACGTGAGCGCGCATGATCAACTCATGCCACTCTGGCAGACACCTGACTCAAAGAGCTCTCCTTCCCTCATTCCTCACAGTAGAAGCCTCAAACAAGGTTCTAAAGACTGTTGACATCTAGTGGAAGCCGTAGAAAGTGCATTATGACCACCCCATAGACACTGTATATTCGATAGGCAATGACTTGAAACACGATGAACCTCAGATTTCCCACTTCCTGGTTGGATTTTTTTCTCAGGTTTTTGCCTGCCATATGAGTTCTGTTATACTCACAGACATCATTCAAACAGTTTTAGAAACATCAGCGTGTTTTCTATCCACAATACTAATAATATGCATATATTAGTTTCTGGGACTGAGTAGCAGGAAGTTTACTCTGGGCACGCTTTTCATCCGAACGTGAAAATGCTGCCCCCTATCCCAAACAGTGTGAGTGTTTCCTCTCAGTAATGTTCTGCCCTCTGTGTGTGTCCAGGTCACACAGATTTAAGTATCCAATCACATTCAATCAGGAAGCTGGTCGACCTTGTCAAAGAACTTTGTTCCTTCATTTATTAATCTGTGCTTTGTTATTCTTATTATTAAAGTGATAAGCATAGGCTAATAATTGGTCCCACTTTTTTACAAAATCACATGACATGTTTCTAATAAAAATAATGAAGAATAATTTTACAGAGTACAGTATGTCTACATTCTCTCCTCTAAATCTAAACACAACAATTATTTGTCTTCTAATTTTCTTCTTCCTCCTCTGTGTCTTTCTGACACTAAGGCTCTATCTCAATTAGTCTCTCCTCTCCACCTATCTCCTCACCTCCTCATATCTACTCCTTTCTCCTCTCCTCCTATCTCCTCTCCTCCTATCCTCTTATCTCCTCTCCTCCGTACCACTGTATCCAACCATCAACATAGTAATTACTACCAGCTTGCTAATGTTAGTAGAATTCATATCTTTAGGACATTCGTAACATATTGTTTGTTTTTGCAAATTCGTAACATATCATACACATTGTAATTTGTAACAATTCATACAACATGGTTGATGGGCATCCACAAACTGATACATACCATATGAAAGGTAATATATCATATTAAAATGGAGTGTCTCTGATATACGTACAGAATAATACAACATGTTTTGAGACTAGGTTGGAAATACACAGTGGCGAGTTACAGTACATACTGAAGGACTTTATCAGCATAGTAACTAAACTACCAGAAAAACACAGAGAGAGAGAGTTTCCAATCATGTTCCTAAAAGTGTATGTTTTGATTCATGGATGTTATTCCATGAGAACTGTAGATGCATCAAAGAAGCCAAGTACTATTTGCATTTGAAAATGTAATGGAAAGAGAGAGAGATTTAAAAAAAAATCAAAACTGGATCTGTGAGAAAGTGATGTAACATCAACCTACTATGACAACGTTCTCACTCACTCACTCACTCACTCACTCACTCACTCACTCACTCACTCACTCACTCACTCACTCACTCACACACACACACACTCACTCACACACTCACTCACTCACTCACTCACTCACTCACTCACTCACTGTAGTGTGTGTGTGTGTGTGTGTGTGTGTGTGTGTGTGTGTGTGTGTGTGTGTGTGTGTGTGTGTGTGTGTGTGTGTGTGTGTGTGTGTGTGTGTGTGTGTGTGTGTGTGTGTGTGTGTGTGTGTGTGTGTGTGTTCGTGCAATCTTACCTGAAGCACCAACTCCATCTCTTGGACTGGGCTTGAAGGCTCTTACGTTGGCATATGATTGGCCATCAATGTCTGTGTTCTTCATTGCATCAGGCTCATCGTCATTAAATCCATCTGGGTTTTCATAGACTCCCTCTGACATCTTAACACACTGCTGATAAAATACAGTAACTTCTACATCTAACCTCAACTCTAATATACATCTATAGCTGTGTCTTCCTCCTGCACTGTCCTGGGTCTGTGTGACTTTAGGTAGTGAAACTCTTTTTCAGTAATCCGCAGTGGATGATAAATTGTGAAATCAACACAACACAGGCCACCACATGACTCCCAACAGCCTTAGTTTCATAATATAATACATTATATGACTCCCACCAGCCTTAGTATGATAATATAATACATGATATGACTCCCACCAGTCTTAGTGTGACAATATAATACATTACATTACTATATATCATGCTATACGATGTATGTGTGAATTCACAGGGTCCCAATTTTGGATGTGCTAAAATAAATTGTGATCCTATTAATTGACATATACACTACATATATCCTGACTGAGTTTACAGCACCCCCAGCCTTCACATGGAGAACACATTATGGATCTCACTCTGTGACTGGTGGTGTAGGGGGAGAAGTTGCCCCTAGATGCTGATCTTAGGTTGGTTTTACATTTCCACCACTAATGGTTAAGGTTAAGATTGGGGGAGGGAAACCTGATCCTAGATCTGTACCTAGGGGAAACTTCCCCCCGAAGTGTGACCGGCCACCGATGGCCATATAGGGGTCTTTATTCTATCTATGCTGACTATGAAGAGTTACTCAGAATGAAAAAGCAGAAGTTCTGACAACATCTCCATAGTTTCACTTTTAAGAGAATAGAAAGAAGAATAAAAAGCTGACACATGTATTATGAGAAAACGTTCATATATCCACCCTGTCTTTCAGTACAACATGACATACATACCAGTTACATCTAATGACACAACTCTCTCTGCACTGATTCCACTGTTCCACATGACATCTATCTACATTAACTATTATACAACTCTACAGCTCTAATCTCTTCCACAGGAGGAGAGAAGGCATCACACAGATCCTTAGATACAGGGACAGAGTCAAAGCTGGCCCTCTGTTGGACGTAGTACTAATTACAAGTACAACTGTAGTGTTGGTGACAGAGACCTGGGTGGATGTTGTACTAAATACAGGTACAACTGTAGTGTTTGTGACAGAGACCTGGGTGGATGTAATACTAACTACAGGTACAGCTGTAGTGTTGGTGACAGAGACCTGGGTGGATGTAGTACTAACTACAGGTACAGCTGTAGAGTTGGGCACCTGGGCACAGTTTCCCAAAAGCATATTCAAATCAAATCAAATTTTATTTGTCACATACACATGGTTAGCAGATGTTAATGCGAGTGTAGCGAAATGCTAAGGCTAAGTAGCAGATTAAGGCTAAATTAATCTTAGAACATCGTTGAAACGATGGACGGGGCCCTGGCCTGTAGAGTTCACAACCACCCCCACAGAGTCCTTCACTGAGCCCAGACACACACCCTCGTTGCCTGCCCTGTCCACTACCACCAGCTCTACCTTCTTTGAACAGCAGGTTGCTCTGTAGGCCACCCGGGTCACATTATTGGCCCTGAGGCGCACGACTGTAGAAGTGTTGAGGATCCCATTGCCCTGGATGAAGATAAAATATTTTTAAAATATCTGCCACAGCAACATATATTTGAATAATTCAGTGGATGTTTTGTGCACAAATGTGATGACTAAATTGTCTTATTTGGAATTTTCTCATTTGGATTCTCAATGTGGCCGTGTTTGGAATATTGTCTTTCTGGGCCGAGCCTCCGTTAAACTGCAGTACCAAAACAAAACTGTAGGTGCAATCCAAACTGGGCTTCTAGACCGGAACGCTGGTACCTTGGAGACGCCTGGTAGTCCGCACTGGGAGATGTAAAATCTGTCACCTGGAGGGAGGAAGGAGGAGAAGGGGGAGAGAGGGAGAGGGGATAGAGGGAGAGAGAGAGCAAGAGCTAATGTAGCTGATAACAACTGGTAGCTTACAGCCACCAATTCGCTCAAATCAGTGGTTGTGAGGGAGAGAGAATATGAGAAAAGGAGGCCATTTTAGAGTTTTGAAACAAGACCCTTACTTTGCTGACAACGGACAGGGTTACATCTGTTCCTGACGGGGTGCTGGCGGGCACCATGAGGCTCACTGTACCGTTGGCCGCAGCGCCCCCAGTCACCATGGAGATGTTGGCAGGGAAGGAAGAAGTGAATCTGCGATCGTTGGTGGCTCGGACGGTAAAGGTTCCTCAGGTTCTGTTGGCCGTTTCTACGGTGAATGGGACTGAAATGGTGGAAAACTATGGACAGAACAGGGCTTAGACTCTGATTGGTTAAGTAGTAGTAGTATTTATAAATGAGGCCTCAAGGCTCTGTATTTATGTTGATTTATTTTCCCTTTTGTACATTAACCATTTGTACATCGTTACAACACTGTATACAGTGCCTTGCGAAAGTTGTTGATGAAAGTTGATGCTCTCTGTGCTTTTAACGGACCTCTGAGACTATCACAGTGCAGGTGCATTTATACGGAGACTTGATTACACAGAGGTGGATTGTATTTATCATTTTTTATTTTTTTTTATTTAATTTTTTTAATTTTACCCCTTTTTCTCCCCAATTTCGTGGTATCCAATTGTTGTAGTGGCTACTATCTTGTCTCATCACTACAACTCCCGTACGGGCTCGGGAGAGACGAAGGTTGAAAGTCATGCGTCCTCCGATACACAACCCAACCAAGCCGCACTGCTTCTTAACACAGCACGCATCCAACCCGGAAGCCAGCCGCACCAGTGCGCCGGAGGAAACACCGTGCACCTGGCCACCTTGGTTAGCGCACACTGCGCCCATCCCGCCACAGGAGTCGCCGGTGCGCGATGAGACAAGGACACCCCTACCGACCAAGCCCTCCCTAACCCGGGCGACGCTAGGCCAATTGTGCGTCGCCCCACGGACCTCCCGGTCGCGGCCGGTTACGACAGAGCCTGGGCGCGAACCCAGGGACTCTGATCGCACAGCTGGCGCTGCAGTACAGCGCCCTTAACCACTGGGATTGTATTTATCATCATTAGTCATTTAGGTCAACATTGGATCATTCAGAGATCCTCACTGAACTTCTGGAGAGAGTTTGCTGCACTGAAAGTAAAGGGGCTGAATAATTTTGCACGCCCAATTTTTCAGTTTTTGATTTGTTAAAAAAGTTTGAAATATCCAATAAATGTCGTTCCACTTCATGATTGTGTCCCACTTGTTGTTGATTCTTCACAAAAAAATACAGTTTTATATCTTTATGTTTGAAGCCTGAAATGTGGCAAAAGGTCGCAAAGTTCAAGGGGGCCGAATACTTTCACAAGGCACTGTATATATATAATATGGAATTTGAAATGTCTTCATTCTTTTGGAACTCCTGTGAGTGTAATGTTTACTGTTATTTTTTATTGTTAATTTCACTTTTGTTTATTATCTACTTCTCTTGCTTTGGCAATGTCAACATATGTTTCCCATGACAATAAAGCCCCTTTAATTTAAATGAATTGAGAGACACAGAGAGACACACAGAGAGGAGACAGAATGTTTGTTACTGTGTTATTGTTACACCACATTCTCACAGATCCAGTTATGATTTGTGCCACATTTGTCATCATTCCATGTCTTTACAGGGTCATCTTGTCTAAAGTATATCTCAGCACAGTCCTCCTGCCCATAATTATCAGGCTGTCCTGCGCTCCAGTACCTAAACAACACAGAGAACCAGACAGTCAGACACTGTGGTACAAACATCCTCCTCATTTATACACATAGTCCTACGTTTTGAAGACACTCTCTGTAAGATGATAATACCGTTATCAAGAATGGGCCATCAACACATTTCACTACATTCATATGTAAATATTACCTGGTTTCTATAATACATCTATAGTTCTCATTGAATGACATTCATGAGTGGAAACATACCTTTTTATGAACATGAATGGTAAGCAATATGTCTTTGTTGTTTTTTTATCACCATATCAACTGGTAAAATGGACAAATCTCTCACCCTGTGGTCAGTGATGTGCCGTCCACCCACTTCCAGGTCCCCTCAGTGACAGAGTCAGTCAGACCAATCCAGGCTCTCATGTGGAGGTTAAAGACAAATGTCTGTTGTTGAGAAAGATAAAAACGTATTATACTGCACATATTAGTGTACTGCTGGAAATGGAAATCTCTCTCTCTCTCTCTCTCTCTCTCTCTCTATCTCTCTCTCTCTCTCTCTCTCACCTGTTCCTCTCTGCTGTTTATGATCACGAGGTCTGCTCCTCTCCTCTTGCAATCCTGTCTGCTCTCCTCCCAGGTTTTCTTCTCAGTAGAGAGGAAGTACAAACTGGAGTCAAAGTATCTCCATCCCTCCTGACAATGCTGCTCTGTTGAAGAGCAAAGGTGAACACATTGAGAAACTTAGCCAGTATCTTTATACTCATAAAGCCATGATATATAATTACTGTTGATTTTACTTCGAATTTATCACAGTTATATCTCACCCATCACAAAAAGCTTTGCCTGAATATGACCTTTCTCTTTAGTCAGGTTGTTGTATCTGGTCTGTAGCTGGTCTCTCTCTGCAGTTGCGTTATTCTCATAAAGGGAACAACTCTGTGACAAGTTGTTCCTTTTATCCTCAGAATCTTTGATGACTCTGTTATCTACAAGGTATAAACACATAGTTACTAGGTAAAACACCAGGTAAATAGGCTTAGTAACCTACACCTCTATATAACTGGGTGATAATCAATGAACTTGGACACAAACTCACAGTAGACAGACAGGCCTATGATCCCAGCCAGTAGGAGAACACACAGCAGCCCCAGACACACTGCGGCAACTAGGAAGGGTCTCTTCCCTGAGCTATCAGGTTCTGTGGACACACATAATATACTGTTATGTTTTGTGTGTGTGTGTGTTTTACCTGAGTGCTGGTCTCCTGGTCCATCATTAGGAGCAGTGTCTGCTGTCTCTTCTCTCTTGGTGCTGGTCTCACCGTCTCTCAGGGTGTCTGCACTGACGTAGATATCCACAATCCTCTCCTCCATCTCACCTCTGTCAAACTTGACCTTCTTGTTCATATCTGGTTCAGTATAGATGACCTTTGACATCTTTAACAATGCCTGGGTCTTTCTTTCTATGTAGGGCTACTTACTATACATTAAGTCTCTGCATCTAGAATTAATGTGATGGTCTTCCAACATGGCCACCAGGAGGCGTCATATGTCAACTGCAAGCCCTCTATACGTTCAGTCTCTGCTTCTAGTGACGTCTCTGTCTCTGAGTCATCTGTGTTTCTGTGTCTGTGTGACTGCTGTAGCTGTTAACTCTATGGAAGTAACAAAAAAATGACATGGGAAGTTGTGGCTATGATAATACAAAAATGTTTACAAGTTTGAAAACTTGTGTGTGTAGTTATGCAAGAGATTGTTACCAGTGGTTATTGTTAAACCATTTTCTGCTGCATAATATAAATCATTCCATGTCTTTACATGATCATCTTGTCCAGAGTGTATCTCAACACAGTCCTCGTGTCCAGGGAATGGGACTTGCTATTTGTGATGTTGGACAGAACACTAACATACCAGGAAGATATAGATCATACAGGGGAAGTGGAGAACAAAGGCTAGCTATTAACATATATTAAATATCATATGTAACAGTCAAACATGAGCATTTGATGTTGTGCTTATATGTAACTTGACAACAAAGACTGACTGTCAAAGATGATTAGAACACACAGCAGCCCCAGACCCACTGCAGCAACTCCAGAGGGTCTCTTCCACCACTGAACATGTACTGAATAACACATTATTAAAGTAAGATCTTTAGTGATGTGTATTACTGTATCATTTAGGATTGGGACAAATAAAGGTATAGAAATACTGGGTAATCTCACCTGTTTAATATATTGTGTGTGGTGTGTGTGTGTGTGTGTGTGTGTGTGTGTGTGTGTGTGTGTGTGTGTGTGTGTGTGTGTGTGTGTGTGTGTGTGTGTGTGTGTGTGTGTGTTCGTGCAATCTTACCTGAAGCAACAATTCCATCTCTTGGACTGGGCTTGAAGGCTCTTACATTGGAATATATTTGGCCATCAATGTCTGTGTTCTTCATAGCATCAGGCTCATCGTCTTTAAATGGTTCTGGGTTTTCATAGACTCCCTCTGACATCTTAACACACTGGTGGTCAAATACAGTAACTTCTACTTCTTACCTCAACTCTAATGTGCATCTAGATGTGTTGTCTCCCTGTGCTGTTCTGCGTCTGTGTGACTTTAGGTAGTGAAACTCCTTATCAGTCAACCACAGTGGATGAAAAATTGTGAAATCAACACAACACTGGCCACCATGTGACTTCCACCAGCCTTAGTTTGATAATATACATTATGTGACTCTATATCATGATATATGATGTATGTGTGAATTCACAGGGTCACAATTTTGTATCTGCTAAAATAAATTGGGATCCTGTTAATTGACATATACACTACATATATCATGACTGAGTTTACAGCATCCCTAGCCTTCAAATGGAGAACACATTATGGCTCTCACTCTGTGACTGGAGGTGTAGGGGGGAGTTGCCCTTAGATGCTGATCTTGTTCAGTTTTATATTTCTTCCACAAATGGTTAAGGTTGGGATTGGGGGAAAGTAACCTGATCCTAGATCTGTACTTAGGGGAAACTTCCCCCTGTGTTGTGACCGGCCACCAATGGCCATGTAGGGGTCTATGCTCTATCTATGCTGTCTGTGAAGAGTTACTCAGAATGAAAAAGCAGAAGATCTGACAATATCTCCATAGTTTCACTTTGACAGATTTAAGAGGAAGAAGAATAAAAACCCTTCACTTGTATTATGATAAAACGTTCATATTTCCACCCTGTCTTTCAGTACAACATAACATATATACTGGTTACATCTAATGACTCAACTCTCTCTGCACTGATTCCACTGTTCCACATGACTTCTACCTACATGAACTACTATACAACTCTATAGCTCTATTCTATTCCACTGGAGGAGAGAAAGCATCACACAGATCCTTAGATACAGGGACAGAGTCAAAGGTGTCCCTCTGGTGGACGTAGTACTAACTACAGGTACAGCTGTAGTGTTGGTGACAGAGACATTGGTGGACGTAGTACTAACTACAGGTACAGCTGTAGTGTTGGTGACAGAGACCTGGGTGGATGTAGTACTAACTACAGGTACAGCTGTAGTGTTGGTGACAGAGACCTGGGTGGATGTAGTACTAACTACAGGTACAGCTGTAGAGTTGATTACAGAGACCTGGGTGGATTTAGTACTAACCACAGGTACAGCTTTGGGCTGTAGAGCTCACAACCACCTCCAAGGAGTCTTTCAATGAGACCAGACTTACACCTACTTTGCCTGCCCTGTCCGCCACCACCAGTTCTACCTTCTATGAACAGCAGGTTGTGCTGCAGGCAACCCGGGTCACATTCCCGGCTCTGGGGCCCACCGCCGTAGAAGTCCTTAAAGACAATTATTTAAATTTAAATAATTTAATGGATATTTTTTGCACAAAGGTGATGACAGAAGTGTCTTACTAAGAATGTTCAAATGTGACAAATTTGACTCTGTGTCCTTGTATGGAAATTGTGTTGAGCGTCCGTTAAACAGCAGTACTGAAAAAAAACTGTAGGCGCAATCGAAACCGTGCTTCTAGACAAGAACCCTGGTAGCCCGCACTGGGGAGCAGTAAAATGTCACCTCGAGGAAGGAAGGAAGGAAGGAAGGAAGGAAGCAAGGAAGGAAGGAAGGAAGGAAGAGGGGATAGATAGAGAGAGAGAGAGCGCTTAGTCAGACAACTGATTTAGCTGATAACAACTGGTAGCTTCGAGCAACCATATCCTTTCAAATCAGTGGCTGTGAGGGAGAGAGAACATGTGAAAAGGAGGCAATTCTAGAGTTTTGAAAGAAGACCCTTACCTTGCTGACAAGGAAGAGATGCAGGAATGTGTTGTTCAAGTCTGCGGCTCCAGTGGCCTCGGCCCCGATGGTCAAGGTGATGTCCGTTCCTGACAGGGTGCTAGTGGGTGCCATGAAGCTCATGGAGATGCTTACAGGGAATAAGGAAGCGATGTGGCTCGGATGGTAAAGGTTCCTCTGGTTCCGTTGGCCATTTCCACAGTAAAGGGGACGGAAATGGTGGAAATCTATGTCTGCGTATTAATCAGAAGTTTTAAATGGAAAATGTTTGCGCATCAGTGGAGGCTCCTCAGAGAAGGAGGGGGAGGACCATCCTCCTCATGAATTTCATGATTTAATTATTATTATTATTTTTAGACCAAACTCAACTAAATGTGTTCACGTCACAAAATAATTGATTAAAACCGATTTTTTTGCAAAGAAGGTCAACAGTAGCATCAGCAACACTATGTAGGGTAGTACCATGGTGTAGCCGGAGGGCAGCTGACCTCTTTTGGAGTCTCGTGGTTCTCACCCTCTTCCATAAACTTACACATAAATGATGACAACGTCCGGAGGACGTCCTACAACCTATAATTCGTCAGTCACTGGCAGCAGAGAACTGGAAGGAAAGGCGGCCAAAAGAGGTGTTGGCTTTGGGGATGATCAGTGAGATATACCTGCTGGAACGTGTGCTGTTATCATGACCAGTGAACTGAGATAAGGTGGAGCTTTACGTAGCATAGACTTATAGATGACCTGGAGCCAGTGGGTCTGGCGACGAATATGTAGCGAAGGCGAGACGACTAGAGCATACAGGTCGCAGTGGTGGGTGGTATAAAGTGATTTGGTAAAAAAATGGATGGCACAGTGATAGACTGCATCCAGTTTGCTGAGCAGAGTATTGGAAGCTATTTTGTAGATGACATCGCCAAAGTCGAGGGTCGGTAGGATAGTTAGTTTTACTAGGGTAAGTTTGGCGGCGTGAGTGAAGAAGGCTTTGTTGCGAAATAGAAAGCCGATTCTAGATTTGATTTTGGATTGGAGATGTTTAATATGAGTCTGGAAGGAGAGTTTACAGTCTAACCATGCACCTAGGTATTTATAGTTTTCCACATATTCCAGGTCGGAACCATCCAGGGTGGTGATGCTATTCGAGCGGGCGGGTGCGGGCAGCGAACGGTTGAAAAGCATGCATTTGGTTTTACTAGTGTTTAAGAGAAGTTGGAGGCCACGGAAGGAGTGTTGTATGGCATTGAAGCTTGTTTGGAGGTTAGTTAGCACAGTGTCCAAGCAAGGGCCAGAAGTATACAGAATGGTGTTGTCTGCGTAGAGGTGGATCAGGGAATCACCCACAGCAAGAGCGACATCATTGATATATACAGAGAAAAGAGTCGGCCCCAGAATTGAACCCTGTGGTACCCCCATAGAGAGTGGCCAGAGGTCCGGAAAACATGCCCTCCGATTTGACACACTGAACTCTTTCTGCAAAGTAGTTGGTGAACCAGGCGAGGCAGTCATTAGAAAAACCAAGGCTATTGAGTCTGCTGATATCGTTTATTACATTTTTTATTTTTACCTTTATTTAACTACAAAATAGCTTCCAATACTCTGCTCAGTTAAGAACAAATTCTTATTTTCAATGACGGCCTAGGAACAGTGGGTTAATTGCCTTGTTCAGGGGCAGAACGACAGATCTTTATCTTGTCAGCTCAGGGATTTAAACTTGCAACCTTTCGGTTATTAGCTCAACGCTCTAACCACTAGGCTGCTCCATTGAGCGTAGCTGAGGTGCACCCGTGACCGGCTCGGAAACAGGATTGCACAGCGGAGAAGGTACGGTGGGATTCGAAATGGTCAGTCATCTGTTTATTAACTTGGCTTTCGAAGTCTTTAGATAGGCAGGGCAGGATTGATATAGGTCTGTAACAGTTTGGGTCTATGGTGTCACCCCCTTTGAAGAGGGTGATGACCACGGCAGCTTTCCAATCTTTAGGGATCTCGGACGATACGAAAGAGAGGTTGAACAGGCTGGTAATAGGGGTTGCAACAATGGCGGCGGATAGTTTTAGAAAGCGAGGGTCCAGATTGTCTATCCCAGCTGATTTGTAGGGGTCCAGATTTTGCAGCTCTTTCAAAACATCAGCTGACTGGATTTGGGAGAAGGAGAAATGGGGATGGCTTGGGCGAGTTGTTGTGGGAGGTGCAGTGCTGTTGACCGGGGTAGGGGTAGCTAGATGGCAAGCATGGCCAGCCGTAGAAAAATACTTACTGAAATTCTCAATTATAGTGGATTTATCGGTGGTGACAGTGTTTCCTATCTTCAGTGCAGTGGGCAGCTGGGAGGAGGTGTTCTTATTCTCCATGGACTTTACAGTGTCCCAGAACTTTTTTGAGTTTGTGTTGCAGGAAGCAAATTTTTGCTTGAAAAAGCTAGCCTTGGCTTTTCTAACTGCCTGTGTATATTGGTTTCTAGCTTCCCTGAAAAGTTGCATATCACGGGGGCTGTTTGATGCTAATGCAGAACGCCATAGGATGTTTTTCTGTTGGTTAAAACCTCTTGAGGATAGGAGAGACGTTAGCGTCTCAAGTGGCCAATTTCCAGGGGAAATGCAGAGCGCCAGATTCAAATAAAATGCTATAAAATTCAAACTTTCATTAAATCACACATGTAAGATACTCAATTAAAGCTACACTCGTTGTGAATCCAGCCAACATGTCAGATTTATAAAATGCTTTTCGGCGAAAGCATATGAAGCTATTATCTGATAGCCTGCAGCCACCCTCACGAGCAGTAAACAATGGAGCTAGCGTAGCAGGCGCTACACAAAACACTGAAATAAAATATAAAATATGCATTACCTTTGACGAGATTCTTTTGTTGGCACTCCAATATGTCCCATAAACATCACAATTGGTCCTTTTGTACGATTAAATCTGTCCATGCATATCGAAAATTTCCATTTATAAAGCCCGTTTGATCCATAAAAAAACAGCTTAGAAAAACTCAACGTCACTACAAAATATTTCAAAAGTTGCCTATAAACTTTGCCAAAATATTTCAAACTACTTTTGTAATATAATGTTAGGTATTTTTAAACGTTAATAATCGGTCAAATTGTAGACGGGCAATCTGTATTCAATACATGAACGAAAATAAAAAAAACTCTGCTCATCACGTCTTGTGCAACTCACAAAAGTGTTCCCCGTTCCGAGTTGGCCTACTTCCTGCTAAGACAAACAAATAACCTCAGCCATATTCCAAACACTGGCGACATCGTGTGGCAGATGTAGGAACTGAAAATATGTTCCTATTACATTTCCAATGGCAAAGACAATTATAGGGAAGAGAGATGGGAAAAAAATAAAATAATTCTGAACAGTTAGTCCTCGGTGTTTTGCCTGCTACATAAGTTCTGTTATACTCACAGACATGATTCAAACAGTTTTTAGAAACTTCAGAGTGTTTTCTATCCAAATCTATGAATAATATGCATATCTTATATTCTTGGCATGAGTAGCAGGAAGTTGAAATTGGGCACGCTATTTATCCAAAAGTGAAAATTCTGTCCCCTAGCTTTAAGAGGTTAAATCTTGTTAAGGCGAGGGGTTCCCCCCAGGGAACTCCACCCCCCCCCCCCCCGTTCAGCTGAAAAGGTGGCGGAGGGAATGCAAAAATATTCTTTAGAAATATTTAACCTCGACACATTAACAAGTCCAATACCTCAAATGAAAGATAAACACCTTGTTCATCTACCCAGCGTGTCAGATTTTTTAAATGTTTTACAGCGAAAACACAACATATATTTATGTTAGACCACCACCAAACCAAAGAAAGAACGTAGCCATTTTTTCCAGCAAAAGATAGAATCACAAAAGCAGGATAAAAAAAAAATCAATCACTAACCTCTTGAAAATTTTCATCAGATGACAGTCATATGACATGCTACACAGTACATTTATATTTTGTTCAATAATATGCATTTTATATCCATAAATCTTGGTTTACATTGACGCCATGTTCAGAAAATCCTTCAAAATATCCGGAGGAATTATAGAAAGCTACGCCAGATAACAGAAATACTCATCATAAACTTTGACTAAAGATACATGTTCTACATATAATTAAAGATACACTGGTTCTTAGTGCAACCGCCGTGTCACATTTTTTTTTACGTTACAGAAAAAGCCTAACATTGCAATAATCTGAGACGGCGCTCAGACGTAACAATATTTCTCCGCCATGTTGGAGTCAACAGAAATGCAAAATTACAACATAAATAAATATATAAATAAACATAAACAACATAAATAAATATTCCCTTACCTTTCATCAGAATGTAGTGCAAGGAGTCCTAGTTCAACGATAAATCGTTTTGTTCCATAATGTTCAATTCTAGTGTCCAAGTAGCAGCATTTGCTATCACTTTCAGCTCACATGCCCAAAAAAATGACTTCTGGTCCAGGATAACTTTGCATGAAAACTTCCAAAAGACATATTACAGGTCGAAGAAACTGGTCAAACTAAGTGCAGAATCAATCTTCAGGATGTTATAATCATATATATCCAATAACATTCCAACCGGATCATTCGTTTTCATCTGGGGCTGATTGGAACAGCCGTAGCACTCAAAGACAAATGCACCACAACAAAATGGCATTCTCTTGCGACACCGACTACTTTCCAACCCATTAGGTCAAAGTTCACAGCAAATGCTCCATTACACTTTCTACTGAATGGGGACATCTAGTGGAAGACGTAGGAAGTGTTTCCAGATCCATAACTTGTTGGGAAGGGAGGGGGCGATGACGTCAAAGTTGCCCCAACTGTCAGGATTTCAAAACTTGTTCGGAAGATTGCCTGCCCTGTGAGTTCTGTTATACTCACGGACATAATTCAAATGGTTTTAGAAACTTCAGTGTTTTCTATCCAATATTAATATTAATATGCATATATTAGCAATTTAGGACAGATTTTGATGCAGTTCACTATGGGCACGCAATTCATCCAAAGTGGAAATACTGCCCCCTATATCTAACCGGTTTTAATGATCACCAGAGGCCTCATCACCCGCAGACAGACACAAATCTGTTAGTAAACCATGTGTAGCGTAATTTCCACTCAAGGTCTGAGATTTATATGAATGTTTGCTTGATTTTACACACAGACATTACCATCCGCTAGGAACAATGAGTGCCAAGTGGTGGAATAAGGGAACTGCTTGTCAAGAATGGGGAAAACATATGTTGAAAATGTGTGAAAAAGTGAGTAATATATATTTATTTTTAATCGATTTTAATTGATCTTGACAGACTAATTATAATTTCACCACATCAGTGCATTTGTTACGATAATAATCAATATAAAGTAGGGTAATATGTTCAATTAGAGACATGTGTTAAAGTGAAACCATTGTAGAAATACTCTAAGACTGAGATAATGGAAATGGAATTAGAGATGCCTGATGTTGCTCTGTTAGAAGGTTTGTCACACACTGCATTTAGCAGAGCGTGTTTTTTTTTTTTTTTTTACAGAAAGTACAGATTGGCTCATCAGATATCATTTCCCAAAACCAATCGTATTGGATCTTTTCGAGGATTTAAGACCTACCTAAGAAAGGCAAAAAATGTCAGTCCAGCGCACATCAAGTGCCATCCAACCAGCACTTTTCAGCGGGAGCCGATTTGCCATCTGACATCCCTTTATGAGCCAATGTTTTGGATTTAGTCATCAGCAAAATTAACTGTAACATACAATTTCCATAAGTCATCGTGCAACAGGTTGAAATCAATCGTTTTTTTTGTCATCAGTGGATTTCCAATTACAAATGGATCAATAGACAGCACCCACATCACCATCCCAAAACCAGTTCAACTATGTCAACAGAAAAGGCTTCCACTCTTTATGTGCAGGTGATAGGTTACATGACAACAAAACAACGCTGCTGAATGTGCTGGCAGGTGGCCAGTTGGAACGCTCACTCTTTCATTCTGTTCATGTTGGCCTACACACCTACAGTAGGGAGCTGTTGAGGATGGATGGTTTATTGGTTAGTGTTGACCACTCATTTGTAGTAAATGTGCCGTTGATAAAGCAACTTAAATTGTCCTAATGGTCCTCTCTTTGTAGCTATGTTTTAATTTTTACTGTTCAAACCACAACTGAGTGAGACAATTAAAACATGTTGGTTGACCTCAATCTCTGACACTAGCACCTGTATTACAGTCTGGATTATTATCATTCTAAGGTTCTTTTGGTTGTGCCTTTGTAGCCTATATCACATACGGCGTTGTATATTCCCACGGGCTTTAAAGGGTTTATTTTGACCCTATATGATTAATTAGAGGCATTTCAATATCCAACTAGCCAAGGTTGTGCAAGAGCACTGAGGCTGAGAACAATTTGGTATTTATCAAAGGTTATCTTGGGGTGACAGGGTAGGCTAGTGGTTAGAGCATTGGACTGGTAACCAAAAGGTTGCAAGTTCAAACCCCCGAGCTGACAAGGTCTGTTGTTCTGCCCCTGAACAGGCAGTTAACCCACTGTTCCTAGACCAGTTAACCCACTGTTCCTAGACCAGTTAACCCACTGTTCCTAGACCAGTTAACCCACTGTTCCTAGACCAGTTGACCCACTGTTCCTAGAGCGTCATTAAAAATAAGAATTTCTTCTTAACTGAATTGCCTAGTTAAATAAAGGTAAAGTAAGATATATCTCCTGCTGTCTCCTTATGATGCTGGAAGGATTGTTTTGATAAATCTAACTGTTTCTATTCATACCAATATTCTAAATTCAGTTCTAATGTGGTATTGATAAATGAGGCCCCAGGTCTTTTACTCTCTTGATACAGTCCTGTCTGCTGTCCAGGTTTTGGTAGCTAGTCTCTCTCTAGTCAGATTTTTGTAACTGGTCTGTAGCTGGTCTCTCTCTAGTCAGATGTTTGTAACTGGTCTGTAGCTGGTCTCTCTCTAGTCAGATGTTTGTAACTGGTCTGTAGCTAGTCTGTTTCTAGTCAGATGTTTGTAACTGGTCTGTAGCTGGTCTCTCTCTAGTCAGATTGTTGTAAGTGGTCTGTAGCTGGTCTCTCTCTGTAGTCAGGTTATTATAACTGGTCTATAACTCGCCTTTCTTTAGTCAGGGTGTTGTAGCTGGTCTCTAGCTGGTCTTTCTTTAGTCCGGTTGTTGTATCTGATCTCTAGCATGTCTCTCTATTTGAGACGTTTTTATCATCAATAACAATAAAGAAGAACTGGTTCACTAAAACAGATCATAACAGAACTAGCCGGTCTCAATCTTTAGTCAGGTTGTTGTAGCTGGTCTGTAGGTGGTCTATCATTAGTCAAGTTGTTGTAACTGGTCTCTCTCTTTAGTCAGGTTGTTGTAGCTGGTCTGTATGTGGTCTCTCTTTAGTCAGGTTGTTGTAACTGGCCTCTCTCTTTAGTCCGGTTATTGTAACTGGTCTCTCTCTTTAGTCAGGTGGTTGTGTCTGGCCTGTAACTGTCCTCTCTCTTTAGTCAGGTTGGTGTAGCTGGTCTGTAGGTGGTCTCTCTTTAGTCAGGTTGTTGTAACTGGCCTCTCTCTTTAACTTCTCTGAGATAGCGTCCCACCTAACCAACAGCCAGTGAAATTGCAGGGCGCCAAATTCAAAACAACAGCAATCTCATAAATACAATTCCTCAAACATACAAGTATTATACACCATTTTAAAGATAATCTTCTCGTTAATCCAGCCAAAGTCTCTGAGGATTTACGGTGATAGCATACCTTGCGATTATGTTAGCTCAAGACATAGCCACAGAAAAACACAGACATTTTTCCAGCCAAAGAGAGGATAACAAAAAGCAGAAATAGAGTCAAAATTAATCACTAACCTTTGGTGATCTTCATCATAGGACCTCATGTTACAGGACTTCATGTTACACAATACATGTATGTTTTGTTTGGTAAAGTTCATATTATATCCAAAAATCTGAGTTTAGGCGAGACACTACTGTCTCACTTGGCTAAAAGCCAGAGAAAGTGTGCAAATTCAAATAAAATACTATAAAAATCTAACTTTCATTAAATCACACATGAAAGATACCAACTTAAAAAGCTACACTGGTTGTGAATCCAGCCAACGTCTCAGAATTCAAATAGGCTTTTCGGAAAAAGCAAACAATGCTATTATCTGAGTTAGCACCATTGTAAACAAAGAGAGATAAGCATATTTCAACCCTGCAGGCGTGACACAAAACGCAGAAATAAAATTATAATTCATGCCTTTATACAGTTATACGGTTATACAGTAACATGTCCTGGCTGGTTATAGTTGGGACACCTTCTTCTTTTCACCTTGTTATCTGATTCCTGAATAACTTCCTGGTCTACTGGGGGAAGTTCCACCCACATACACCAGACACACCCACCCTCTTATATGATCTCTTACTACTCTATATCACTGAATAACATATTGGATGTATACATCTTAATAATGTCTCTGGATGATTTAAAAAATAACTAATAACCAGACCTGGGTTTAAAAACGATCTAATATCTGTAAAACACTTTGGGCGTTTGGGACTATTCTATTGGTTACATTAAGCCAGACAAGCTCAACCAAGCACAGCTAAAGTATTTGGGTTGTATTTATTAGGCGCCAAAAAAAGAAAACAAACTGAAACAGGGAGGGACTAACTGTACCTGTCCAATAAGAATAACATGTTTTCATTTGTGGTTGTTAAATATTTTACTATGGTGTGCACTAATGAATACATGGCCCAGGTCTGCTAATAACCAACAACCACTGACAGACATACAGACAGCCAGACAGACAGGAAGCTGTTATTAAATATCATATGTAACAGTCAAATATGAGCATTTGATGTTGTGCTTATAACTTGCCAACAAAGACTGACTGTCAAATATTATTAGAACACACAGCAGCCCCAGACACACTGCAGCAACTCCAGAGGGTCTCTTCCAGTAAGTGCCAGGACTGTCTCCTAAAGTTGATTCAGCTGCGGGATCGGGACACCACCAGTACAGAGCTTGCTCGGGAATGGCAGCAGGCAGGTGTGAGTGCATCTGCACGCACAGTGAGGCGAAGACTTTTGGAGGATGGCCTGGTGTCAAGAAGGGCAGCAAAGAAGCCACTTCTATCCAGGAAAAACATTAAGGACAGACTGATATTCTGCAGAAGGTACAGGAATTGGACTGCTGAGGACTGGGGTAAAGTCATTTTCTCTGATGAATCCCCTTTCCGATTGTTTGGGGCATCCGGAATAAAGCTTGTCCGGAGAAGACAAGGTGAGCGCTACCATCAGTCCTGTGTCATGCCAACAGTAAAGCATCCTGAGACCATTCATGGGTGGAGTTGCTTCTCAGCCAAGGGAGTGGGCTCACTCACAATTTTACCTAAGAACACAGCCATGAATAAAGAATGGTACCAACACATCCACCGAGTGAAACTTCTCCCAACCGTCCAAGAACAGTTTGGTAATGAACAATGCCTTGATGATGGAGCACCTTGCCATAAGGCAAAAGTGATAACTAACTGGCTCTGGGAACAAAACATCGATATTTTGTGTCCATGGCCAGGAAACTCCCCAGACCATAATCCCATTGACAACTTGTGATCAATCCTCAAGAGGCGGGTGGAATAACAAAAACCCACAACTCCAAGCATTGATTATGCAAGAATGTGCTGCCATCAGTCAGGATGTGGCCCAGAGGTTAATTGACAGCATGCCAGGGTGGATTGCAGAGGTCTTGAAAAAGAAGGGTCAACACTGCAAATATTGACTCTTTGCTTCAACTTCATGTACATTTTCAGTAAAAGTCTTTGACACTTATGAAATGCTTGTAATTATACTTCAGTATTCCATAGTAACATCTGAAAACAAAATCTAAAGACACTGAAGCAGCAAACTTCCTGGAAATTAATATTTGTGTCATTCTCAAAACTTTTGGCCACGACTGTACATTGAGATGCAGAGAAAGAGAGAGAGAAGAGTGTCAGAGAGAGAGACAAAATGAGAACAAGAGAGAAAGAACAGAAAGACAGAAAGAAAAACAGTATTGAAAGCCCTTGTAACCACAAACTTGGTGCTCTCTATGATGGTGGTGACAGTCAATAGAGGCTGGTGGAAGGAGCTATAGGAGGATGGGCTCATTGCAGTGGCTGGAATGAAATTTTGGTCAAACGTGTGGATTCCATATATTTGATGTGTTCCATGTATTCCAATCCAGCCATTACAATAAGCTTGTCCTCCTATACGTCCTCCCACCAGCCTCCACTGGTGTATGTGTGTGTGTGTGTGCGTGTGTGTGTGTGTGTGTGTGTGTGTGTGTGTGTGTGTGTGTGTGTGTGTGTGTGTGTGTGTGTGTGTGTGCTCTACAGTGCAGTGTCTTTAGCAGGCGCATCAGTGAACACAAAGATCTCAGAGGGGGGTGACGCCACCATGAGGGCCAGCTGTGAATTACAACACACACTTAAGAGAGTCAGACCACACTGGGATCAAGTACTGGAACTCTACGGGAAGTAACATTTTCAGTCCACTGGCTAACTAACCAGCTCTGGCAGAGTTACCAAAACAGGCAACCACTTTTCAAATGCAGCCATTCAAATACAGCCTTCATTTTGGCACTGTAAAGAGAATTGAACAAGTGAATAGGCATTGGTTGGAAATGATGAACCATCCCCTTTTCTAAATGTCTATAAAAGGCCTGTGACCCAAAGCCACGTCATTTCCAAATACCGTGAGGATTTGTTCTCACGTTCAAAAGGGCTAATTCTAATGTCAACCATACAGGCCAGGAAACGTGGGAGCTTGCTCTATACGTGGAATGGTATGACCTCTGAACTACTGATCACTCAAGAAGAAGTGAGTCCTAGATGACAGCCGAACAGACTGCAGCTGGAAAGGTAGCAAATCTAGTACGAGAACACTGACAGACGTGAGCGAATCTCTAGAGTGAGATGAACCTCTCAGACCAAACCAACTTCTCACACGACGACCCGGAAGATTCCACAAAGGACAGGATGACATCGACTGGGCAAACCAGAGCCTCACATCACCAACTTCACGTAAACACTAAGCATTGCTTTTCCGGATGAGCAATAGTTAGTGGCATATGTATTTGTGTGAGAATAGCTTCCCAGGTCTGTCCCAAGACCAATGTTCCTAAATCTTTCTTCCAAAACCCCCTTCTCTTCTCACTGATTTTACTGTGTTATAACCAAACAGTTTTGTCTTGTTTAGTCCACTAGGGATGGTATTTTACTGTATAATGTTATTATGAAATTGTTTAATTAGTTAGTAAATAAATAATTGAGTCAATTGGTGTATGGATCATTCAAAGTAGAGGCTGGGTTCATGCATATAACCAACAATTTACAACGTTCAGATGAGACTGACGAAGGTAATAAGAACATTTAATGACTGATTGACTGCTATTGATATAAAATATCTCAGATCTTTAAGAGTGGATTCGGGAGATATATATATAAACAAATTCTTCCATTGTTCACCGACTTCCTAGTTAATTTAATGTACATGATTAGTTTAATCAGGTAATGATAATTACAGATAATTGATTTGATAAAATAGCAGGTCTTCACATTTAATGACAGAAACACTGGCTCTTTCCCCGGTGAGTCACCAGCAGACATTTTCTCCACCTTATTTTAATTACGTTGTCGTTTGTAAATGAGCTTTTTCTTTCCATTGTTGTTGTTTACATTATTACCTTGTCAGGGTTTTTTTAATGCTTTTTTTTGTCAGGAAAAGTTCACGTCAATCCATGGAGGCATAAATGACATGTTTGATGTTTAATTCAATAAGACAAAAGCTGCGAAAGGAGAGTTGAAGATAAAGCGAAGGCAGGGACAGAAAATATATAGAAAATATTTGGTGAAGTGGTAAAAGAGTATGATAGCAGTGTTGGGTTATGCTATGTGTTATATGTGATGATTGTGAGGTGCTACACACATTTGACAGTCATAAGATGGGACTTCAAATAGGCCTGTGGCACATCAAGGGGAACTGTAGCCTACTGTTTAGATGGGTTAAATAGAATCTGAAATCTGGACACTGACTATAGGTCTATAACCTCTCATATAGCCTTAAAATCAACTCCTGCAGAATTAAACACTTATCGCAGTAAAAATGAAACACCAAATGTAGGCAAAGCTTGGACAATGGAACAGGAGTGTAGAAATAGGATTTATTTATTGTAGTAGTGTGCCAGAGTCCCACAGGGGGAGTTTTTTGGTGTGTCTGAGGGGAGAGAGCAACAGCACCACCACCAAATCATCACCTAGCCTCTTCCAGAGACAGGCCTCCACTCAGATAAAGACTTCCAGCATCTCTGTTACGGTCAGTTGGTTTCCTCTTGTAGAACTCTCTGTCTGGGCCTGAAAGTGCACACTTTTCCTCTGGACCATGGCCCCGAGTGTTCTGGTGAAATGTAGTGGAGGAACCTTTGCCGTCCGAGACATCAACGACCTTCACTTCCTCCTTCCCCACCAGCATCTCCATGGTGACCCTCCTAGCGCCTGCCAGCACTCTGTCGGGAACGAACGTCACCCTGAACATCGATTCCGTTGGAGCGACAGACTTGAACTACGCTGTCCTGCGTCTCTCTGTTGTCAACAAGGTAAATGTCATGTTCCAAAACTTTAAAATGAACTACGCCGTCCTGTGTCTCTCTTTTGTCAGCAAGGTAAGAGCCATGTTCCAAAACTCTAAATTTGGTCCCCTTTCCTCATATCGTCTCTCTGGTCATTGATTTGAAAGGACTTGTTGGTGTAAGATACCAGCCCTGCTGGTCAGAGATGGTGCCACCTCTACCACCACAATCGACACAACCACCACTACCATCACCACAACAACCACCACAACCGCCACCAAAACCGCCACCACAACCACACAACCGACACTACCAACACTACCACCACAACGAACACTACAACAACTGACACTATCACCACAACTACCACTACAACCACCACCACAACCAACACTACCACCACAATCAGCACTACCACCACTTCCACCACAACAACCACAACCACAACTACCACCACAACCACAACCGCCACCACAACCACCACCACCACATCCACCACCACAACTACCACCAACACAATGAACACTCACCCCACTAGCCACCACAACTGACACTACAACAACTGACACTACCACCACTACCACCACAACCACCACCACAACCACCACCACCACCATAACCGCCACCACAACTGCCACAACTGCCACAAACGCCACTACCGCCACTACCACCACAACCGACACTACCACTACCGCCACAACCACCACAACCACCACAACCGCCACTACCACAACCGCCACTACCACCACAACCACCACAACCGACACTACCACAACCGTCACTGCCACCACTAACACCACAACCACAACTGCCACCACAACCTCCACCACAGCCGCCACCACAACTACCAACAAAATAACCACAACCACCACCACCACCACTACCACAACAACCGACACTACCACAACCGCCACTACCACCACAACCACCACAACCACCACAACTACCAACAAAATAACCACAACCACCACCACCACCACTACCACAACAACCGACACTACCACCACTACCACCACAACTATCAAAAAAACCACCACAACCACCACATCCACCACCACCACCACTACCACCACAACCGACACAACCACCACAACTACCAATACTACCACCACCACAACCACCACAACTGACACTACCACTACCACCACAACAACCACAACCTCTACCACCACTACCTCAGTTGTCTGACTAAGAGCTATTTCTCTCTCTCTTAACCACTCACTCTCTCCCACTGTCTCTCTCTCTCTCTGTCTGTTCCATCTCCCCTTCCTCCAGGTGACAACCCCCCTGTACCTGTAGTAAGTACTACATCCACCCAGGTCTCTGTCACCAACACTACAGCTGTACCTGTACTTAGTACTACATCCACCCAGGTCTCTGTCACCAACACTACAGCTGTACCTGTAGTTAGTACTACATCCACCCAGGTCTCTGTCACCAACACTACAGCTGTACCTGTAGTTAGTACTACGTCCACCCAGGTCTCTGTCACCAACACTACAGTTGTACCTGTAGTTAGTACTACAAACACCCAGGTCTCTGTCACCAACACTACAGCTGTACCTGTAGTTAATACTACATCCAACCAGGTCTCTGTCACCAACACTACAGCTGTACCTGTAGTTAGTACTACATCCACCCAGGTCTCTTTCACCAACACTACAGCTGTAACTGTAGTTAGTACTACATCCACCCAGGTCTCTATCACCAACACTACAGCTGTACCTGTAGTTAGTACTAAATCCACCCAGGTCTCTGTCACCAACACTACAGCTGTACCTGTACTTAGTACTACATCCACCCAGGTCTCTGTCACCAACACTACAGCTGTACCTGTAGTTAGTACTACATCCACCCAGGTCTCTGTCACCAACACTACAGCTGTACCTGTAGTTAGTACTACGTCCACCCAGGTCTCTGTCACCAACACTACAGTTGTACCTGTAGTTAGTACTACAACCACCCAGGTCTCTGTCACCAACACTACAGCTGTACCTGTAGTTAATACTACATCCAACCAGGTCTCTGTCACCAACACTACAGCTGTACCTGTAGTTAGTACTACATCCACCCAGGTCTCTTTCACCAACACTACAGCTGTAACTGTAGTTAGTACTACATCCACCCAGGTCTCTATCACCAACACTACAGCTGTACCTGTAGTTAGTACTAAATCCACCCAGGTCTCTGTCACCAACACTACAGCTGTACCTGTACTTAGTACTACATCCACCCAGGTCTCTGTCACCAACACTACAGCTGTACCTGTAGTTAGTACTACATCCACCCAGGTCTCTGTCACCAACACTACAGCTGTACCTGTAGTTAGTACTACGTCCACCCAGGTCTCTGTCACCAACACTACAGTTGTACCTGTAGTTAGTACTACAACCACCCAGGTCTCTGTCACCAACACTACAGCTGTACCTGTAGTTAATACTACATCCAACCAGGTCTCTGTCACCAACACTACAGCTGTACCTGTAGTTAGTACTACATCCACCCAGGTCTCTTTCACCAACACTACAGCTGTAACTGTAGTTAGTACTACATCTACCCAGGTCTCTATCACCAACACTACAGCTGTACCTGTAGTTAGTACTACATCCACCCAGGTCTCTGTCACGAACACTACAGCTGTACCTGTAGTTAGTACTACGTCCACCAGAGGGCCACCTTTGACTCTGTCCCTGTATCTAAGGATCTGTGTGATGCTTTCTCTCCTCCTGTGGAATAGAGTAGAGTTGTATAATAGTTAATGTAGGTAGATGTCATGTGGAACAGTGGAATCAGTGCAGAGAGAGTTGTGTCATTAGATGTAACCATGTTGTATATGTCATATGTATATGTCACGTTGTACTAAAAAACAGGGTGGAAATATGAATGTTTTGTCATAATACATGTGAAGGGTTTTTATTCTTCCTTCTATTCTCTTAAATCTGTCAAACTGAAACTATGGAGATGTTGTCAAAACTTCTCTTCACAGTCAGTATAGATGGAACAAAGAGCCTATATGGTACAGATCTAGAATCAGGTTTCCCTCCTAAAATCCTAACTTTAACCATTTGTGGTGGACATTCAAAACGGACCTAAGATCAGTGTGTGTGGCAACTTCCCCCCTGCACCGCCGGTCACAGAGTGCAAGACATAAGTGTCTCTCCATTTGAAGGCTGGGGGTGCTGTAAACTTAGTCAGGATATATGTAGGGTATATGTGAATGTATCCAAAATTGTGACCCTGTGACCCACACATACATCATATAGCATGATATAGAGTCATATTGTGTAGTATATTATCACTTTAGTTGAATCATATGTTTAAAACTAATGATCACTGTGGGAAACAAACATGTTCAGATTAGGAACTAAGACTGGTTCAAGTCACGTGGGGACCAGTTTCCCCTTCACTGTGGTTGAAAGTTTAAAAAATAGTGTCACTACAGTAAATCACACATACGCAGGACAGTGCAGGGAGAAGACACAGCTACAGACGTATATTAGAGTTGAGGTTAGAAGTAGAAGTTACTGTATTTGAGCACAAGTGTGTTAAGATGTCAGAGGGAGTTTATGAAAACTCAGATGGATTTGAAGGCGATGAGCGTGATGTAATGAAGAACACAGACATTGATGGCCAATTATATGGCAACGTAGGAGCCTTCAAACCCAGTCCAAGAGATGGAGTTGTTGCTTCAGGTAAGATTGCATGGACACACACACACACACACATAAGCACACACACACATTGAACAGGTGATATTACCCTGTATTGCTATAGCTTAATTTGTCCCAATCTTGGATGATACAGTAAAACACATTACCAAAGATTACTTTACTTACTTTAACAATTTGTGGTTTAGTGCATTTTCAGTGGTGGAAGAGACCCTCTGGAATTGCTGCAGTGTGTCTGGGGCTGCTGTGTGTTCTCTTATTGGCTGGGATCATCGGCCTGGCTGTCTACTGTAAGTTTAGTATGTTGTCACTGAGACTTAAGTAGCCTACTTAATCATCAATGGTGAGGAAATTACATTTTTAATGAACTCTTCCATTTTACAGATGGAGTCATTGGTCATCACTACTCAACAGAGAGAGACCAGCTACAGGCCAGTTACAACAACATGACTGAAGAGAGAAACCAGCTACAGACCAGTTACAACACCCTGACCAAAGAGAGAGACCAGCTACAGACCAGTTACAACAACATGGCTGAAGAGAGAAACCAGCTAAAGACCAGTTACAACACCCTGACCAAAGAGAGAGACCAGCTACAGACCAGTTACAACAACATGGCTGAAGAGAGAAACCAGCTAAAGACCAGTTACAACACCCTGACCAAAGAGAGAGACCAGCTACAGACCAGTTACAACAACATGACTGAAGAGAGAAACCAGCTACAGACCAGTTACAACACCCTGACCAAAGAGAGAGACCAGCTACAGACCAGTTACAACAACATGGCTGAAGAGAGAAACCAGCTAAAGACCAGTTACAACACCCTGACCAAAGAGAGAGACCAGCTACAGACCAGTTACAACAACATGGCTGAAGAGAGAAACCAGCTAAAGACCAGTTACAACACCCTGACCAAAGAGAGAGACCAGCTACAGACCAGTTGCAACAACATGACTGAAGAGAGAAACCAGCTAAAGACCAGTTACAACAACATGAATGAAGAGAGAGACCAGCTACAGATCAGGGTTAGGTTCTATGGTGGGTGGAGTTCATTTATTTCATTTAGTACATAGAAGAGATATATTTGTTGACTTTTGAATGCCTGCTGTTCTGTTGTGTTTATCTCAGAGAAACCCTGTCTAGCTGGATGGTGGAAGTTTGGCACCAGCTGTTATTATGTCTCCTCCACAATGAACTCACCGGGGGCCGGTCAGAAGGAGTGCAGAACAATGGAAGGAGAGTTGGTTGTTATAAACAGCAGAGAAGAACAGGTAATAGATAATACATTATTAATACTACAATACTACAGTTTATTTATTATCATCTACTTCTCTGATTAGTATTCAACATGTATAACCAACTGCATTGCAAATGTTTATATCACTGTTTTAAAATACATTTCCTCTCAGAAACGAAAGTTTGCATGAAATTATATAAACTCAGCAAAAAAAGAAAAGTCCTCTCACTGTCAACTGTGTTTATTTTCAGCAAACTTAACATCTGTAAATAATTATTTCTATGAACATAACAAGATTCAACAACTGAGACATAAACTGAACAAGTTCCACAGACATGTGACTAACAGAAATTGAATAATACATCCCTGAACAAAGGGGGGCGGGGGGTCAAAATCAAAAGTAACAGTCAGTATCTGGTGTGGCCACCAGCTTCATTAACTTCTTATGGCTGAAGGGGCAGTATTGAGTAGCGTGGATGAAAGGTGCACAGAGGTGCCCATATTAAACTGCCTGCTCCTCAGTCCCAGTTGCTAAAATATGCATATTATTATTCATATTGGATAGAAAACACTCTGAAGTTTCTAAAACTGTTTGAATGATGTATGTGAGTATAAAATAATTCATATGGCAGGCAAAAACCTGAGAAAAAAATCCAAACAGGAAGTGGGAATTATGAGTCTGGTCGATTTTTAACCTCTTGGATTTAGGGGGCGCTATTTTAATTTTTGGATGAAAAACGTTCCCGTTTTAAACAAGATATTTTGTCACGAAAAGATGCTTGAATATGCATATAATTGACAGCTTTGGAAAGAAGACACTCTTACGTTTCCAAAACTGCAAAGATATTGTCTGTGAATGCCACAGAACTGATGTTACAGGCGAAACCCAGATAAAAATCCAACCAGGAAGTGCCGCATTTTTTTAAACCGCCTCATGCCAATGACTCCTTATATGGCTGTGAATGAGCTACGAATGAGCTTACGTTTTCCACGTATTCCCCAAGGTGCTACAGCATTGCAACGTCTTTTTAGGCATTTCCATTGAAGACTGGGTGTAAGGGACCATATATGGCAAGACATGGTGTCTCCTGATAATCTTGCGTAAAATACTGAGGTAGCCATTTTTCCAATCGCTTCTTTTGAGAAACCAATTGCCTCGACGGATATATTATCGAATATATATGTTAAAAACACCTTGAGGATGGATCCTAAACAACGTTTGCCGTGTTTCTGTCGATATTATGGAGTTCATTTTGAAAAAAGTTTGGCGTTGTCATGGTAGCATTTTCCGGTCGATTTCTCAGCCAAGCATGATGAACAAATGGGAGCTATTTCACCTACAAAAATGTTTTTGGAAAAAAGGAACATTTGCTATCTAACTGGGAGTCTCCTGAGTGAAAGCATCCGAAGTTCTTCAAAGGTAAATGATTTAATTTGGTTGCTTTTCTTATTTTCGTGAAAATGTTGCCTGCTGCCAGCAGAGCTAGCATAGCATTATGCCATGATAAACTTACACAAATGCTTGTCTAGCGTTGGTTGTAACGCATATTATGAAAATCTGAGATGACAGTGTTGTTGACAAAAGGCTAAGCTTGTGTTTGAATATATTTATTTCATTTCATTTGCGATTTTCATTTACAGTGGGGCAAAAAAGTATTTAGTCAGCCACCAATTGTGCAAGTTCTCCCACTTAAAAAGATGAGAGAGGCCTGTAATTTTCATCATAGGTACACTTCAACTATGAGAAACAAAATGAGAAAAAAAAACAGAAAATAACATTGAAGGATTTTTTATGATTTTATTTTCAAATTATGGTGGAAAATAAGTATTTGGTCACCTACAAACAAGCAATATTTCTGGCACTCACAGACCTGTCTCTTCTTCTTTAAGAGGCTCCTCTGTCCTCCACTCGTTACCTGTATTAATGGCACCTGTTTGAACTTGTTATCAGTATAAAAGACACCTGTCCACAACCTCAAACACTAACACTCCAAACTCCACTATGGCCAAGACCAAAGAGCTGTCAAAGGACACCAGAAACAAAATTGTAGACCTGCACCAGGCTGGGAAGACTGAATCTGCAATAGGTAAGCAGCTTGGTTTGAATAAATCAACTGTGGGAGCAATTATTAGGAAATGGAAGACATACAAGACCACTGATAATCTCCCTCGATCTGGGGCTCCACGCAAGATCTCACCCCGTGTGGTCATAATGACGGTGAGCAAAAATCCCAGACCCACACGGAGGGACCTAGTGAATGACCTGCAGAGAGCTGGGACCAAAGTAACAAAGCCTACCATCAGTAACACACTACGCCGCCAGGGACTTTCAGCATAACAATGATCCCAAAGACACCGCCCAGGCAACGAAGGAGTGGCTTCGTAAGAAGCATTTCAAGGTCCTGGAGTGGCCTAGCTAGTCTCCAGATCTCAACCCCATAGAAAATCTTTGGAGGGAGTTGAAAGTCTGTGTTGCCCAGCAACAGCCCCAAAACATCACTGCTCTAGAGGAGATCTGCATGGAGGAATGGGCCAAAATACCAGCAACAGTGTGTGAAAACCTTATGAAGACTTACAGAAAACGTTGATCTCTGTCATTGCCAACAAAGGGTATATAACAAAGTATTGAGATAAACGTTTGTTATTGACCAAATACTTATTTTCCACCATCATTTGCAAATAAATTCATTAAAAATCCTACAATGTGATTTTCTGGATTTTTTTTTCTAATTTTGTCTGTCATAGTTGAAGTGTACCTATGATGAGTGTACCTCTCTCATCTTTTTAAGTGGGAGAACTTGCACAATTGGTGGCTGACTAAATACTTTTTTGCACCACTGTATAGGAAAAGTTACTAGGGGTATTTATGTCCGCTGCGTTATGCTAATGTGTTTGAGGCTATGATTACGCTCCCGGATACGGGATTGCTCGTCGCAAGAGGTTTTAACCAAGATCCTATTGAAATCACAGCGAGATATGGAGGAGTTTGCACTTCCTATGGGTTCCACTAGATGTCAACCATCTGTAGAACTTTGTCTGATGCCTCTACTATGAAGGGGTGCCGAATGAGAGGACAATTAGTCAGGTCTGCCATGAGCTGACCATGCTCTAACCATGCACGTTCACATGAGAGGGAGCTCTGTTCCATCGCTCATCTGAAGTCAATGTAATTCTCCAGTTGGAACGTTATTCAAGATTTATATTAAAAACATTCTAAAGATTGATTCAATCCATCGTTTGACATGTTTCTACTGACTGTTACGGAACGTTTGGACATTTCATCAGCTTTTAGTGAACACGCTTCGTGACTTTGGATTTGTTTCCCAAACGCGCTAACAAAAGTAGCTATTTGGACATAAAGGATGGACATTACCGAACAAAACAAATATTTCTTGTGGGAGTCCTGGGAGTGCATTCCGACGAAGATCAGCAAAGGTAAGTGAAGATTTATAATGTTTTTTATGAGTTTTGTTGACTGCACAATTTGGCGGGTAACTGTATGGCTTCCTTTTGTGGCTGAACGCTGTTCTCAGATTATTGAATATTGTGTTTTGCCGTAAAGCTTTTTGAAATCTGACACAGCGGTTGCATTAAGAACAAGTGTGTCTTTAATTCTATGTAAAACATGTATCTTTCATCAAAGTTTATGATGAGTATTTATGTTATTTGACGTGGCTCTCTGCAATTTCTCAGGATATTTTGGAGGCATTTCTGGTGGGATTAACAACAAGATTGATTAAAATGGTATGAGATACATGTATGTTTGAGGAATTTTAATTGAGAGATTTCTGTTGTTTGAATTTGGCGCCCTGCACTTTCACTGGCTGTTGTCATATCGATCCCGTTACCAGGATTTCAGCCATAAGAAGTTAAGATCTGCAGCGCATCTTCTCCTCATGGACTGCACCAGATTTGCCAGTTTTTGCTGTGAGATGTTACCCCACTCTTCCACCAAGGCACCTGCAAGTTCCCGGACATTTCTGGGGGGAATGGCCCTAGCCCTCACCCTCTGATCCAACAGGTCCCAGATGTGCTCAATGGGTTAGAGATCCGGGCTCTTTGGCAGAACACAGACATTCTTGTTTTGAGGGAAATTACGCACAGAACGAGACGCATGTGTCACGCCCTGACCTTAGACAGCCTTTTTATTTCTCTATTTGGTTAAGTCAGGGTGTGATTTGGGGTTGGCATTTAAGTGTGTATATGTCTTTTTTGGCCGGGTATGGTTCCCAATCAGAGGCAACTGACTATCGTTGTCTCTGATTGGGGATCATACTTAGGCAGCCCTTTTTCCCACCTTCAGTTGTGGGATCTTGTTTTCTGTATAGGTTCTTAGCCTTACAGAACTGTGCGCATTCGTTTTTTTGTCTTTGCTATTTTGTTTTGGTGTCATCAATAAAAAGACGATGTACGCCTACAACGCTGTGCCTTGACCCACTCCTTCTACAAACGAGAGCCGTAACAGAAGATCCCACCACCAAAAGACCAAGCAGCGTGCCCCGGAGTGGAGGACATCATGGACATAGGAGGAGGTAATGGCAGGGCATGAGAGCCTGCCGTGGAAACAGGCGGAAGGAGCGAGTGGCGATAGCAGGAGTCACGGCAAGGAAAGAAGCAAGAGAGGCAACCTCCCCCAAAATTTGGAGGGGGGCACACGGGTTGGCGAGCAAAGCGAGCGGAAGGAACGGAACTAAGGGGTGAACGAGAACCAACTCCCATGAGGAGTTGGTCACAGTTCAAGTGCCACATTTTCCGATTCTGTGCACCGTGCATTCAGTGCGCATCCACAGCCCGGTGCGGCCTGTGCCAGCTCCCTGCACTTGCCGTGCTACAGGGGTATTCAGCCAGGATGCGTTGTGCCAGCTCTGCGCTCCAGACCTCCATTGCGCCTCCACAGCCCAGTATATCGTACGCCGGTTATACGCACTATGCCTCCAGTGTGCCTTCTTAGCCCAGTGCGTCCTGTGCCAGCTCTCCACACTCACCGAGCTAAAGTGGGTATCCAGCCAGGACGCGTTGTGGCAGCTCCACGTACCAGGCTGCCAGTACGTCTCCTCACTCCTGTGGTCGCTGGGGAGGAGGTGCTAGTGGACGACACAGTGCTGCTATTCAAGGAGAGGCGGTGGTGGGACCCGGTAGGGACCAAGACGGCATTAGACGGGACCTTTCAATGGCTGAAGGGTAAAAAAGGAAGAGGCCACATTTCTTAAACTCTTCCACCACAGAGCGCATGTCCTTGCAGCGCTGGGACGGGTAACGTAATACTCTGGCAAATTCTGATTTGTTTACCATATAGGAGTGGTCAACATGGCTGAGGTCTCCAGCTACCTTGTAGAACTCAGCCTTTAAAGAGCCAGACTATGCCACGTCCAGAGGCTACAGGGCATAGGTGCAGTGTGGTGGAAGAAAAATAAGTCTTCCCTTAGTGCTGCCGCCATCACCTCCGGGGTCAACGTGTATCTTGTGCTCATCGAAGAGAAGAGGGAGAGGGCGCTCTTTCACTGTATGCTTATTGAAGTACTCAGACCACTTCCTGAACAGGTCCCCGTCAAAGTAGCCACTGTTTGACCGTCCATACAAGGCTTGGGAGGGGCCTCCCAACGTGTTGTGGCAGCAGGGGAAACACTTGGGGTAGATGATAAACGGGGGGGACGTCATCTCTCTCTCTGTCTCGTCCTCTCTCTCTGAAGCAGGCCAGCTCGGTGATGTGTTCCTCGGTCCGCAGTGCCTGCTGGAACACGCGTTTCGCACCCCGGGGGGCCAGCACTTTGTGCCTGCTCTGACTGCTACTAAACCCAGACTCGTCACACTTATAGATTTGTGTGGGTTTCTCCCTCAACCCACTCTCCTCCAAGTGCTTCTCATAAGAAGTGAAGATGTTGTCCATGGACGGACGTGTGGCACACTCAGCTCTCACCCTGTCCAGGGTGTCCAGCCTCCTCATGCTCAGGTTCTTGTGCCTCCTCCTGATAATTTCCCAACACCTCTTCCCCGGTAGTGGGATTGTCTTTCCTGGGTGCTGAAACCTGGAAGAGAATAGAATGAAAATTCTCCATCCTGGATGAACACATTGAGAACAGTCAGTCCACCATTCTACATACATTAACACATAGAACACTAGATACCTTCTGATTTCATCAGCCTCTATCTGGTGAAGGGGAACCCACGGCTGGCACAGTCGATTCAATACTGCTCCAGAGAATGTTCATCCTCGGTGCAAGCAATGTGGGTGGTCCAATGTGGATGGTCCCCTCTGACCACCATGGGTGACCCGAGCGGGGGTCTGCCGAGCTGCACCATGAACTTTGGTAGATAAGAAAATTAAACTGTTACATCATGGGTGTCAAACTCTGGCCCGTGGGCCAAATTTGGCCCACGGGGTAATTATATTTGGCCCGCGAGACAATACCAAATTACTACTAGAGCTGGCCCGCCGGTATTATACAGCGCATTCACCACTAATACTACGAATCCCATAATGCTCTGCTGTTTTCGCGCGCCAATCAGGACAGGACCCAGAAACGCTCTCTCCTCTGTGACAGTAGTCATAGCAACATAGACGCTACAACTGCCAGCGAGCTAACCCTTCCCAAAAATGGCGAAAAGAAAGGCAGAAAACAGGAGCTTTCTGGACAAGTGGGAGGCAGAATATCTGTTTACATATGTAAAAGACAAACCTGTTTGTCTTGTTTGTGGAGTCAATGTGGCTGTAAGTAAGGAGTACAACATTAGACGACACTATGAAACGAAACACCATGACAAATACAAGGACCTGGACATGACTCAAAGGAGCCAGAAAGTAGAGGAGATGAAAAGAAGTTTGGTTTCACAACAGAATATGTTTAAAAAAGCCACATCACAAAGCGAGGCTGCTGTAAAGGCTAGTTATATAGTGGCAGCAGAGATCGCAAAATCAGCCCGGCCCTTTAATGAGGGAGAGTTCATGAAAAAGTGCATGATGAAGGTTTGTGACCTCGTATGCCCAGAGAAAAAAACAAGCATTTTCAAACGTGAGCCTGAGCAGGAACACAGTAGCTGATCGCACATGTGATCTTGCCACCAATCTGTATGACCAGCTGATGGAAAAGGGAAAAGATGTTGTTGCGTTCTCCCTCGCTGTGGATGAGAGCTGCGACGCATCTGATACTGCTCAGCTGTCAGTCTTCATCCGTGGAGTGGACTCAAATCTGTGTGTTACGGAGGAGCTATTAGGATTCAAATCAATGCATGGCACAACCACAGGAAAGGAAATCTTTGAGGAGGTTTCCAAATGTGTAACTGAAATAAAGCTGCCGTGGGATAAACTCGTTGGATTAACGACAGATGGTGCGCCAGCGATGTGCGGTAAAAAGAGTGGGCTGGTGGGCATGGTTCGGGAGAAGATGCGGGAAGAGAACTGTGCAGGTGAGCTAACTGTTTACCATTGCATCATACATCAGGAAGCACTGTGTGCCAAAGCCCTAAAGATGGAACATGTTATGACCACAGTAACACAGGTAGTTAACTTTATAAGAGCCAAAGGTCTAAATCACCGCCAGTTTAAATCTTTTCTGGAGGAGTGTGGTTCGGAATACGCAGACGTGCCGTATCACACAGAGGTGAGATGGCTAAGCAGAGGAAAAGTACTGAACAGATGTTTCGAGCTGCGTGAGGAAATATGTCAATTCCTGGAAACCAAAGGGAAGGATACAGCAGAGCTCCGGGAGCAAAAGTTCCTGTGTGAGCTGGCCTTTCTCTGTGACATCTCGAGCCATCTCGATGCGCTGAACCTGCAGCTTCAGGGGCGGGGGCGCATCATCACAGACATGTACGCTGCAGTGAGGGCCTTCAAAACTAAACTGTGCCTGTGGGAGAATCAGATGCTGCAAGGAAACCCTTGCCATTTTCCCTGCTGCCAATCCATAAAAGCGCAGATCTCTACCGCCGTGTTCCCATGCGCACAGTTTGCTGAAAAACTCAGTGTTCTCGCCGCTGAGTTTAGCCGGCGATTTGCCGACTTCGATGCCCAGAAATGCAAGTTTGAACTGCTTAGTAATCCCTTCGCAGTTGATGTGGAAAATGCACCAACCAACATCCAAATGGAGCTGATTGAACTCCAGTGCAACGACACGCTGAAGTCAAAGTATGATGCTGTGGGCGCCGCACAGTTTCCACGGTTCATCCCTGACACAATGCCTCAGCTCCGCACCCAAGCTGCTCAGATGCTCTCCATGTTCGGCAGCACTTATCTATGCGAGCAACTTTTCTCCTCGATGAAGATGACCAAAACAACTCACAGTCTGACTGATGAACATCTTCGCTCGATACTGAGGATTTCTTCAGCTCAGAGCTTGAGCCCAGACATTGATGAACTAGCATCCAAGAAGAGATGCCAGGTATCTGGCTTGGGCACATCAGATTAGACCAGTGTGCAATAATTAACGTTTTCTTTATGCACTTTTTCTTGCTACAAGGCATGGGCTTGAATGGTTGATTGATTTATTATCATTTTATTTGTAAAATTATTAGCCAGTGGAAAAAGTTTATTTTGGTATTTAAATCAGGAGGCTGCAAATAGAAAAGAGGCATACAATTTTTATTTAAATTGTATTTATTTAATAAATGAATGCCATTGATGTGTTTTTTCATTTGAAATTCGATTTTGCATGTCTCCACTATTAAATTATATATTGTATGGTAATAAGCAATGCTTGTTCCATATTCAATGTTAAAGCAAAACTTGTTTGGGTCCATATTAAAAGGTTAATTTGTTCAATGTTGGCCCGTGACTTTGTTCAGGTTTTACATTTTGGCCCACTGGGTATTTGAGTTTGACACCCCTGTGTTACATGGAGATAAAATTAACATACACATGGTTATCTCCTAAAAACAATAGATGTCTAAACTTGCCAGTCTGACAGATAGTCATCCCTGCATGGAACATGTCCACCTGACTCCACTGCTTCCTCTTGTCGTCCTCCATGCTGTGTTGGGAACGTAGCTAAATAACTTGGCAGCCTGACAGATAGTCATCCCTGCATGGAACATGTCCACCTGACTCCACTGCTTCCTCTTGTCGTCCTCCATGCTGTGTTGGGAACGTAGCTAAATAACTTGGCATAATATACACATTCTAGAAAAATAACTCCATCTTAATATGTATAAACATCTACAATTCATAACTAAGGCATTGAAAGGTGACAGTGAAAGGTTTCACAATAACTGAAAGTGTACCCACCTTTGTTGTTATCTGAAATAAAAATGATTTTATATTGATACATACATTGTAACATTTGACAAAATACTGCCTCTATGTAGGTGTTGTAAGATGAAACAGCCAACAGTGATAGGTGTCAAAAAGTTAATGGTTCAAAGTAGAAATGACCCCGTCAGACGACTCAAATTTTGACAAGGTAAAGCTTGACAACTTTCAGCTGTTTTTGTGGTTACTTTTTTTGGTTACTAAGCAGTTTTATCAACGTTTAGTGACCAATCTAGCAATATTAGCAATGCCGGTGGCTATATTTCAGAGATAAAAAGTTGGATATTAAATTATGTGAGGTCTGTTGCGCAGTCAAATTTTACAACATACAGTGTCTCCCTCAAAAAAAAACATAATAATAATAATATATATATATACACTATAGTACTTTTTTTTTTTTTTTATAGTATATATAGTACTTTTTTGAAAACTCTCATAAGCTAACTCAAATTCCAAAAATTGTAATGAAAATCAGTGGTCAGGCAGCTAGAAGGGTGTATTTAGTCGCAAAACTTACCGTTATCTTCTTCGAGTCCATTTAAGTTTTGAGCTCGAGGTGTCTGATATTGGGGGGAAATTGGGGGGAAATTAGCGACAGTACAGTACTACTACTATTTCTGCTATTATGCCATTACTATTATACTACTACTATCATGATATTTTGGGTATGTGTAGTTTTACTTTCTACTTACAGCGGTGGAAAAAGTACTGAATTGTCAAAGTAAAGATACCTTAATAGACAATGACCGAAGTAAAAGTGAAAGTCACCCAGTAAAATACAACTTCAGTAACAGTCTAAAAGTATTTGATTTTAAATATACTTAAGAATCAAAAGTAAAAGTCTAAATAATTTCAAATTCCTTATAAAGCAAACCGAACAGCATAATGTTCTTGTTTTTTTTTATTTACGGAAAGCCACATGGGCATGCTCCAACACCCAGACAAAAATGACAAACAAAGCATGTGTTTAGTGAGTCTGCCAAATCAAAGGCAGTAGGGATGGCCAGGGATGTCCTCTTGATAAGTGTGTGAATCAGACAAATTTCTTGTCCTGCTAAGCATTCAAAACGTAACGTTATATTATAGATATTCTTTAATGAATTTAAGAAGAATGTCTGGATTGGTGCTTATTTTAATGAAGAAGGAATCTGGAAGTGGGTTGACAGCACACCATTTACAACTACGTGAGTGATTGACAGTTCTGAATTTCTTAATACTATCTGTTTCTCTGTTGTTGCAATGAACATTTCTACAATCCTGTAATCTCATCCCCATCTCTCTCTCTCTCTCTCTCTCTAATGGTAGCAATTAAGCCTGGTGACGAGGTTAACGGACTGATTCTCTATGATGTTTTAGACGATTTTCAACTCTGATTCACTGTGTGGTTTATAGGTATTGGATGGAAGGGGAACCTAATAACATCAATGGCACGGTGGCTTGTGTTGAGATCTCACAGACAGCAACAGACCCATTGAAGAGTTGGAAGGCCGGACCATGTGTTCCAAAACACTGGGTCTGTGAGAAACCAATCACACCGTAATTATTGGTTATCCCTGTGATAGGTTTAAGATGATTTTGTATCTCTCTTTCTCTCTCTCTCTTGTTGTTTACTGGTAAGTGACAATGTCTAGTAGTTAATATGTTCATAATCATGATGAATGGTTAAGAGATGATGTCTAGTAGTTATCATGTTGATGGTCATGCTGAATGGTTAACCATTCATTATGACCATCAACATGATAACTACTAGACATCATCACTTAACCATTCATCATGACCATCAACCTGATAACTACTAGACATCATCACTAAACCATTCATCATGACCATCAACATGATAACTACTAGACATCATCACTTAACCATTCATCATGACCATCAACATGATAACTACTAGACATCATCACTAAACCATTCATCATGACCATCAACATGATAACTACTAGACATCATCTCTTAACCATTCAGCATGACCATCAACATGATAACTTCTAGACATCATCTCTTAACCATCCAGCATGACCATCAACATGATAACTACTAGCCATCATCACTTATCATCACTAACCCTAACCCTAACCCACTATCGCCCCCCCCCAAAAGATATTTTTTTAAATATTTAACTTTCACACATTAACAAGTCCAATACAGCAAATGAAAGATAAACATCTTGTTAATCTGCCCATTGTGTCCAATTTTAAAATGTTTTACAGCGAAAACACAACATATATTTACGTTAGATCACCACCAAATCCAAAAAAACACAAACGCAGAATTAGAGATAAAATGAATCACTAACCTTTGATAACCTTCATCAGATGACACTCATATGACATCATGTCACACAATACATTTATGTTTTGTTCGATAATATGCATATTCATATCCACAAATCTGGGTTTACATTGGCGCCATGTTCAGAAATGCCTCCAAAATATCCAGAGTAATTACAGAGAGCTACGTCAGATAACAGAAATACTCATCATAAACTTTGACGAAAGATACATGTTTTACATATAATTAAAGATACACTGGTTCTTAATGGAACCCCTGTGTCATATTTTTTTTAAACGTTACGAAAAAAGCCTACCATGCAATAATCTGAGACAGCGCTCAGTAAAGTAAATATATATCTCCGCCATGAGTCAGCAGAAATACGAAATTACATCATAAATATTCCCTTACCTTTGATGATCTTTCATCAGAATGCAGTGCAAGGAGTCCTAGTTCAACAATAAATTGTTGTTTTGTTCCATAATGTCCACTACTAGTGTCCAATTAGCTACTTTTGCTTGCAGGTTTAGCTCACATGTCCAAAAGCTGGCGCTGGTCCAGGCGTACTTGGACGAAAACTTAAAAATATATATTCCAGGTCGAATAAACTGGTCAAACTAAGTAGAGAATCAATCTTCAGGATGCTATTATCATACATATCCAATAACGTTCCAACCGGAACATTCGTTTTTGTCTACAGAGTAATGGGACGCAGGCGATATCATGACTACTGCGCGTAACCAGGAACTGGCATTCTGCCAGACCAGTGACTCAAATAGCTGCCATCAGGTCCCACATCACACTAGCGGCTCTATTCCACGTTCTACTGACTGTTGACATCTAGTGGAAGGCGTGGGAAGTGCGAACACAACCATATCTTATTTGGATGTGAATAGGCGATGAGTTGAAAACCAGAATTTCCACTTCCTGTTTGGAAGTTTGCCTACCCTTATACTCACAGACATAATTCAAACAGTTTTAGAAACTTCAGAGTGTTTTCTATCCAATAGTAATAAAAATATGCATGTATTAGCATATGGGACAGAGTAGGATGCAGTTCACTATGGGCACGCAATTCATCCAAAGTGAAAATGCTGTTCCCTATCCCTAACAGGCTTTAGTTATCATGTTAATAGTCATGATGAATGGTTAAGTGATGTCTCGTAGTTATCATTTTGATGGTCATGCTGAATGGTTATGTGGTTATTATTAGTAGTTATTATGTTGATGGTCATGATGAGTGGTTAAGTGATGATGTCTAGTAGTTATTATGTTGATAATCATGATGAATGGTTAAGTGATGTCTCGTATTTATCATTTTGATGGTCATGCTGAATGGTTATGTGGTTATTATTAGTAGTTATCATGTTGATGGTCATGATGAATGGTTAAGTGATGATGTCTAGTAGTTATCATGTTAATTGTCATGATGAATGGTTAAGTGATGATGTCCAGTAGTTATCATGTTGATGGTCATGATGAATGGTTAAGTGATGATGTCTAGTAGTTATCATGTTGATGGTCATGATGAATGGTTAAGTGATGATGTCTAGTAGTTATCATGTTGATGGTCATGATGAATGGTTAAGTGATGATGTCTAGTAGTTATCATGTTGATGGTTATGATGAATGGTTAGGTGATGATGGCTAGTATACTCAGAAAAAAGAAACGTCCCCTTTTCAGGACCCTATCTGTCAAAGATCAAATCCAAATAACTTCAGATCTTCATTCTAAAGGGTTTAAACACTGTTTCCCATGCTTGTTCAATTAACCATTATTAATGAAAATGCACATGTGGAACGGTCGTTAAGATACTAACAGCTTACAGATTGCAGGCAATTAAGGTCACAGTTATGAAAACTTAGGACACTAAAGAGGCCTTTCTACTGACTGAAAAACACCAAAAGAAATATGGTCCCTGCTCATCTGTGTGAATGTGCCTTATGCATGCTACAAGCAGGCATGAGGACTGCAGATGTGACCAGGGCAATATATTGCAATGTCCGTACTGTGAGATGTTTAAGACAGCGCTACAGGGAGACAGGACAAACAGCTGATTGTCCTCGCCGTGCCACACCTGCACAGGATCGGTACATCTGAACATCACACCTGCAGGACAGATACAGGATGGCAACAATAACTGCCCGAGTTACACCAGGAACGCACAATTCCTACATCAGTGCTCAGACTGTCCGCAATAGGCTGAGAGAGGCTGGACTGAGAGCTTGTAGGCCTGTTGTAAGGCAGGTCCTCTCCAGACATCATCGGCAATAACATCCCTTATGGGCACAAACCCACCGTCGCTGGACCAGACAGGACTGGCAAAAAGTGCTCTTCACTGACGAGTCACTTTTTGTTCTCACCAGGGGTGATGATCGGATTCGCGTTTATCGTCGAAGGAATTAGCGTACACCGAGGCCTGTACTCTGGAGCAGGATCGATTTGGAGGTGGAGGGTCTGGGGTGGTATGTCACAGCATCATTGGACTGAGCTTGTTGTCAGTGCAGGCAATCTCAACGCTGTGCGTTACATGGAAGATATCCTCCTCCCTCCCTCATGTACCTTTCCTGCAGGCTCATCCTGACATGACCCTCCAGCATGACATAGCCAACAGCCATACTGCTCGTTCTGTGCGTGATTTCCTACAAGACAGGAATGTCAGTGTTCTGCCATGGCCAGCGAAGAGCCCGGATCGCAATCCCATTGAGCATGTCTGGGACCTGTTGGATCGGAGGGTTAGGGCTAGGGCCATTCCCACCAGAAAGGTCTGGGAATTTGCAGGTGCCTTGGTGGAAGAGTGAGGTAACATCTCACAGCAAGAACTGGAAAATCTGGTGCAGTCCTTGAGGAGATACACTGCAGTACTTAATGCAGCTGGTGACCACACCAGATACTGACTGTTACTTTTGATTTTGACTCCCCCTTTTTTCAGGGATACTTTATTCCATTTCTGTTAGTCACATGTCTGTGGAACTTGTTCGGTTTATGTCTCAGTTGTTGAATCTTATGTTCATACAAATATTTACACATTTTAAGTTTGCTGAAAATAATCGCAGTTGATGAGAGGACGTTTCTTTTTTTGCTGAGTTTAGTTATCATGTCATTCAGTCATGCTGAATGGTTAAGTGATGATGTCTAGTAGTTATCATGTTGAAGGTTGGAAACAGTGCTGAGTGGTTAAGTGATGATGTCTAGTAGTTATCATGTTGATGGTTGGATACAGTGCTGAAATGTAAGTGATAATTGAGATATCAACTTACCACAGAGGTAAAATAGTGGTATTACAGACTTGCCAACTGCTTTTTCTCAATGAATCCGTCCTCCTCGCATCCTTCCCCCTCTGCTCCTCAAAACACATTGGATAATATGGTCCAAGAGGAGTGACCCTGGACTTTCTCCTCTAATAGTGTTGTGAAGGAGGAGAGGAGAGGAGACAGGAGGAGAGAAATCTAGGAAAGACTAATTAATATAGAGCCTTAGTGTCAGAGAGACATAGAGAAGAAGAAAATTAAGAGAATAAAAACACAAAAACTAAAACATTGAATTGTTTTAATTTAGAGGATCGTATGTAGACATGCAATCAGTAAAATGCTTATATTCATAGTTTTAATTAGTATGTAAGTCTCTCTGGATGAGGGCTTCTGCTAAATGACGAAAATGTAAATTTAATGTAATTTGCCATAGGCTTATGCTAGTTTATTATTCATATCTTGATATTTTTTTTTGGATGTTAAATTGTTAGCATAAATGGCTTTTATCATAACAACAAAGTAAAGTAATAAAGGAACAATGTTCTTTAACCAGCTTCCTGATTGAATGTGATTGAATTGTTAAAACAGTGTCATCTGCTGTTGGACACACACAGAAAGCAGAACAGTACTGAGAGGGTCCGCCCGAATGAATGCATGAGCACACACAAGTCTGAAGTTCCCTTTTTACAACCTCTGAGAAAGATGCAAACATCGATTCATAGGTCATGATAGTTTATAATGGAGGAAACCATCTTGTCCATGAGAGTCTCAGCTTTCAATAGAGTGGTTCTAATAGTTTATAATGGAGGAAACCATCGTGTTCTTTAGAGAGTCTCAGCTTTCAATAGAGTGGTTCTAATAGTTTATAATGGAGGAACTATCGTGTTCATTAGAGAGTCTCAGCTTTCAATAGAGTGGTTCTAATAGTTTATAATGAAGGAAACTATCGTGTTCTTTAGAGAGTCTCAGCTTTCAATAGAGTGGTTCTAATAGTTTATAATGGAGGAAACTATCGTGTTCTTTAGAGAGTCTCAGCTTTCAATAGAGTGGTTCTAATAGTTTATAATGAAGGAAACTATCGTGTTCTTTAGAGAGTCTCAGCTTTCAATAGAGTGGTTCTAATAGTTTATAATGGAGGAAACTATCGTGTTCTTTAGAGAGTCTCAGCTTTCAATAGAGTGGTTCTAATAGTTTATAATGGAGGAACTATCGTGTTCATTAGAGAGTCTCAGCTTTCAATATTGTGGTTATAATAGTTGATAGGTGTTTTTGCGAGAAGACCAATTTGCAACCCATAACGGGACCTCAGTTTGAAGGCTGGGGTGTCAAAGCCTCAGTAATGCTATGTGATCTATGTGCAAATTCACTGAGTCCAATATTTTATCTAATACATACCCACACACTCATCATGGTGTATATCTGCTGTTGTGTCTCTTCCTGGAGGTTGCTGTCTGCTCAAACCACCGGTTAAGGTGTGAAGTTCTCCCTACACATGTAACACTACGTTCTCAGACCCAACAGACTGATAAACTAAAGCAGCTGTTTAACAGGATATACAACATAATATACTGTCTGTTGTACTGTGTGCAGATACATAAAGTACCAAAGTATATTTTAAGGTAGTAATTAGAATTAGCCTTTATATGGAGCAGTCTGAGGAGATTTATGCTAATGTAGATTTTGCCAGAATAACAACTTATCCCTCAACGTAGCCAAGACTAAGGAGATGATTGTGGACTACAGGACAAGGAAGACTGAACACGCCCCCATTCTCATCGATGGGGCTGTAGTGGAGCAGGTTGAGAGCTTCAAGTTCCTTGGTGTCCACATCAACAACAAACTAGAATGGTCCAAACACACCAAGACAGTCGTGAAGAGGGCACAAAGCCTATTCCCCCCCAAGGAAACTAAACAGATCTGGCATGGGTCCTGAGATCCTCAAAAGGTTCTACAGCTGCAACATCGAGAGCATCCTGACTGGTTGCATCACTGCCTGGTACGGCAATTGCAAGGCCTCTGACCGCAAGGCACTTCAGAGGGTAGTACGTACGGGCCAGGACATCACTGTGGTTAAGCTGCCTGCCTTCCAGGACCTCTACACCAGGTGGTGTCAGAGGAAGGCCCTAAAAATTGTTAAAGTCCCCAGCCACCCCAGTCATTGACTGTTCTCTCTACTACTGCTTGGCAAACGGTACCAGAGTACCAAGTCTAGGACAAAAAGGCTTCTCAACAGTTTTTACCCCCAAGCCATAAGATTCCTGAACAGGTAATCAAATGGCTACCCGGACTATTTGCATTGTGTGCCCCCCAAACTCTCTTTTTACGCTGCTGCTACTCTCTGTGTATCACATATGCATAGTCACTTGTACTATACATTCATGTACATACTACCTCAATTGGGCTGACCAACCAGTGCTCCCGCACATTGGCTAACCGGGCTATCTGCATTGTGTTCCGCCGCCCACCAATCCTGACAACCCCTCTTTTACGCTACTGCTACTCTCTGTTCATCATATAGTCACTTTAACCATATCTACATGTACATACTACCTCAATCAGCCTGATTAACCGGTGTCTGTATGTAGCCTCGCTACTTTTTTAGCCTCGCTACTGTATATAGTCTGTCTTTTTACTGTTGTTTTATTTCTTTACTTACCTATTGTTCACCAAACACCTTTTTTGCGCTATTGGTTAAGTAAGCATTTCACAACGGTTGTATTTGGCGCACGTGACAAATACACTTTCATTTGATTTGAGGAAAAGCTGTGGACAGGATACTGTGAACTGGAGCATAAACAACCTGAATCTCAGAACACTGGTAAATACATCGTAGTCATGGAGACACACACATGGAAATCTAAACCAATAGTTATTATTCTTGCAATGCCACACAAACAATTTAGCTTATGTTAATGTGATGAGGTTGGCTGATGCCCCATGCTCCAAGGCTTCAAAATAAACTAACAAACAGATTGTTAATATTCAAAAGCAGAATACAAATGATCTTCCAAATGAAGGTACCTTACTTCACAAGGAAAACTTTTGAAATGACGTACTTATGGAAATGAATACATCAAATGCTAAATACTACAGCTCCTAAATGAAACGTTGTTCCTTTAAGACGAGAATTTAAATGATCTGAAATGTTTGAGGCTCTGTATTTCAGGATGTAAAGTAACTGCAGAAACGTACATTGTTATGTTTATAAAGTCCTACGTAACTCGCCACTGTGTATTTCCAACCTGGTCTCAGAGCATTTCGTATTATACGGTACGCAAATCTGAGACACCCATTTAGTATGACATGTTACCTTTCACATGGTATGCATCAGTTTGTGGATGCCCATCATCCAATGTGTATGATATGTTATGAATTACAATGTGTCTGATCTGTTAAGAATTACAATGTGTAAATATGTTATGAACTACAATTTACATGAAATGTTACGAATTTGCTAAACATATGATGTGTTCTGAATTCTACTAACATTAGCTAGCTGACTAACATTAGGAAGGTGAGGGGTTAACTGTCACTGGCCACTATATTTCCTGTTCATGTGTGAAGCTGTATCTTTAACGAGTCAAGTCCCCCTCAACAGGAAGAGAGATGGGGTGAGAAAACACCACTTTGAATACAGCTATTCTTCCACCATTTACAGATGAAACAACAGAGATGCTTCATCATAGATTATATGAGTCAAATTATATTTTACACTCAAATCAAATTTAGACATTCATTGATGGCGATGGGAGACAAAGTGAAATGTTGTATTAAAGGGTTACTTCAGGATTTTGGCCCTTTATCTACTTCCCCAGAGACAGATGAGTTTATGGGTGACATTTTTATGGCTGTATCCAGTATGAAGGAAGTTATCTGAATGTCTTTAACCCTGTAGGTACTGGTATTAACCATGATATCTGACTGTTGTTTAACCCTGTAGGAACTGGTATTAACCATGATATCTGACTGTTTTTAACCCTGTAGGTACTGGTATTAACCATGCTATCTGACTGTTTTTAACCCTGTAGGTACTGGTATTAACCATGATATCTGACTGTTTTTTAACCCTGTAGATACTGGTATTAACCGTGATATCTGACTGTTTTTAACCCTGTAGGTACTGGTATTAACCATGATATCTGACTGTTTTTAACCCTGTAGGTACTGGTATTAACCATGAAATCTGACTGTTGTTAACCCTGTAGGTACTGGTATTAACTATGATATCTAACTGTTTTTAACCCTGTAGGTACTGGTATTAACCATGATATCTGACTGTTTTTAACCCTGTAGGTACTGGTATTAACCATGATATCTGACTGTTTTTAACCCTGTAGGTACTGGTATTAACCATGATATCTGACTGTTGTTAACCCTGTAGATACCGGTATTAACCATGATATCTGACTGTTTTTAACCCTGTAGGTACTGGTATTAACCATGGTATCTGACTGTTTTTTAACCCTGTAGGTACTGGTATTAACCATGATAGCTGACTGTTTTAACCCTGTAGGTACTGGTATTAACCATGATATCTGACTGTTGTTAACCCTGTAGGTACTGGTATTAACCATGATATCTGACTGTTGTTTAACCCTGTAGGTACTGGTATTAACCATGATATCTGACTGTTTTTAACCCTGTAGGTACTGGTATTAACCATGATATCTGACTGTTTTTAACCCTGTAGGTACTGGTATTAACCATGATATCTGATTGTTTTAACCCTGTAGGTACTGGTATTAACCATGATAGCTGACTGTTTTTAACCCGAATCCAGGTGGTGAGTCACATATAGTCAATATAATATGTAACAGCCTCAAGATAATTCAGAAGTTTCCGTAACTCCCCCTTTCATCTTTCTGCTGATTTGGACCCTCTGTTTACTCCCAAATATACATCAACATGTTCAGGAGGTCCAGGACTACAAACATGGGTCATTATAATGTCCAGACAATAGATGTGAGACTACAAACTGTTCCAAGTGGATATTGAGGATGGGTAGTCTTAACCAGTGAGGATGAGATGACAACAGAAACCAACCTCTACATTTACATTTGAGTCATTTAGCAGATGCTCTTATCCAGAGAGACGTACAGGACCAATTCGGGTGCCTTGCTCAAGAGCACATCGACAGATTTTTTTATGTAGTCGGCTCGCATTTTAAAGAAGCAGCAAACTTTCGCTTACTGGCCCAACGATCTTAACTTCTAGGCTACCTGCCGCCCTCTCTCTTAATGAACCTGATTGTTCAAGGAGGTTTTGATTGACAGCTTGTTGAACGACTTAAAATAACCACATCATTTCCCTCTTTTGGGACCATTATAGGGGAACAACTGTCAAATATGAGCATCTGATATTGTGCTTATATGTAACTTGACAACAAATATTGACTGTCAAAGATTTTTAAGTAGCATCCTTTGATACCCTTTGATATCTCTATTACACTCATTGATTGGTGATACAGTCCCCTCCTATACAGTGTATGTAATGGTGGTTTGGTACTGTTGAGAATGTCATCACCAGGCCTAAATTGGAGCATGTAAATATCTGTAGAATATATTTGAATTGAGAAATATTTGAATGCACAAAGTCAAATGTACTAAGTTCAAGTTGTATCTGATGATGTGTGAAACATAACTACTGGTCCACAGGAAGCTACAATGTCGCGACTCCTTCCGAAGTTGGTTCCCCTTCCTGTTCGGGTGGCGCTCGGCGGTCGTCGTCACCGGCCTACTAGCCGCCACTGACTTTTCCCTCCCCCTCCTTATTTGTTTATTGGTTACACCTGTTTTTAGTTAGGGTGATTAGTAGGGCTTTATTACCCAGCAGGCCCGCCTGTTGGGTGTGCGGGATTGTTTTGTGTACTGTTTGTACATGCGTGTATGTCACGGTTCGTGGTAGTTGTATTTTTCGGAACTATTTTGTTCCCCTTGTGTGTTGGGGCATTCGGTTGGAGTGTGCATGCATGTGTACGTGTACATATGTGTGCGTGCTTGTGCGTGCATGTGTGTGTGAGGGTGTGTGTGTAGGTTTGAGACAGAGAGACTGTGTGTGTGTGTGTGAAAGAGAGAGAGAGAGAGAGAGAGAATGAATTAGGAAATTGTGTGCACTGTAGGCTACTGTATGTGTTACAGTATGTTGTCATGGTGATGTTAAACCACTTTTTCACAAATGCAGTTGAGTTTCCTGTCACATGACAAGTCATTCCATGCATCTAGAGAACTCTGTTCATTACGTATCTCAACACAGACCGCCTTACCATATTCTGGTTTGCCAGCACAATTATCAGCCTGATGTGGTGTAGACCGGTATCTACAGGGTTAAAAACAGTCAGATATCATGGTTAATACCAGTACCTACAGGGTTAATAACAGTCAGATATCATGGTTAGTACCAGTACCTACAGGGTTAATAACAGTCAGATATCATGGTTAATACCAGTACCTACAGGGTTAAAAACAGTCAGATATCATGGTTAATACCAGTACCTACAGGGTTCACAACAGTCAGATATCATGGTTAATACCAGTACCTACAGGGTTAATAACAGTCAGATATCATGGTTAATACCAGTACCTACAGGGTTAATAACAGTCAGATATCATGGTTAATACCAGTACCTGCCATATGAGTTATGTTATACTCACAGACATCATTCAAACAGTTTTAGAAACTTCAGAGTGTTTCTATCCAAATCTACTAATAATACAGTTTACTCTGGGCACGGTTTTCATCCGAACGTGAAAATACTGCCCCCTAGCCCAAAGAGGTTATGGAGAAGTTTATCTTTAATCCTATGCATAACACTTGTATCTTTCATCAACATTTATGATGAGTATTTCTGTAAATTGACGTGGCTCTCTGCAAAACATTACTGAACATAACGCGCCAATGTAAACTGAGATGTTTTTATATAAATATGAACTTCATCGAACAAAACATACATGTAATGTGTAACATGAAGTCCTATGAGTGCCATCTGATGAAGATCATCAAAGATTAGTGATACATTTTATCTCTATTTCTGCTTTTTGTGACTCCTCTCTTTGGCTGGAAAATGGCTGTATGTTTTTTTTGTGACTAGGCACTGACCTAACATAATCACTTGGTGTGCCGTAAAGCCTTTTTGAAAAAACGATGGCTAGATTATCAAGAAGTTAAGCTTTAATGTGGTGTATTGCACTTGTGAATGTATTAAAGTTAAATATTTCACCCCCAAAAAGTTGCATTTCGCCATTTCACCAGATATTGTCGAGAGGTTCCGCTACAGGTTTAAATAATGTTTCTGGATGATTAAAAAAATAACAAATAACCAGAACTGGGCTTAAAACATATTTGAAATGTGTCAAATCTTTTGAGCTTTTGGGACTATTATATTGGTTCCATTAAGCCAGGCTCAACCAAGCAAAGCTAAAGTATTTGGGTTGTATTCATTGGGCACAAAATGGAAGAAAGCAAACTGAAACAGGGAAGGATGAACTGTCTAATAAAACATTTTTTAATTTGCCGTTGTAAAACATTTTTACTCTGGTGTGCACCTAATGAACGTGGTCCAGGTCTGCTAAAAACCACCATCCACTGACGGACGGTCGGAAGGACAGATGGACATACAGGAAGCTGTTATTAATTAAAGGAAGTTAGTGATAGGGTTAAATAGCAATGCATGCTGAAATCAACTGAAGTTACAATACAAAATGTGCTCAAGCAATAACTTCCCTTAACTCTGTGTCCCAAATGGAACCCTATTTCCTACATAGTGATGAACCCCGATCAAAAGTAGTGTACTACACAGAGAATATGGTGCCATTTGAGATATACCATTAATGTCATTATTCATATTCTATGTAGGCCTTATGTACTGCATCAGTACTAAAAACACAGGACACGTTTCATCCATGGATAAAAGGTCACCACAAGTACAACAGGACATTTATAAAGAAAATTGCTTTATTTTAAACATCAATAACATCATATTATTTAATCATAAAACATTTATCATCTGTTCAGTATCTGAATTGGTTCAAATTAGGTGAAGGTTAGGGTCAAGGAAAGGGTCAGTTTTAGGTTTTGTCTATAATCTGTGTGTCAATGTGATGCTGGTCAGAAAAGTCCCTCATGTTGGGTATAATACCTTCTTTATTAAGTGTTTGTCTCCCCCTACTGGCTGTTTTCTACAAGCTCAGTTTCTTCCTTCTATTAATGTGACCTTGACCCATAGAGATAGAAAGAGGATTCATCTTAAAATGTGTTCAATTATAGTGTCTTTGACAATGTGTGCAGCACCACTGAGGCTACAACCCATAGGAAAACCCACCCAGTTAACTACCTTGACTACTTTAAAATGTTGGAAGAATGGTGGAAGCCGTCAATGGCGCTGCAAGTGCCTTACTCTCCAATTTCTAGTTTAACATTTGGTATTCTACCAAATCAAAGCAGTCTTCAGACCATCATTAACATATATTATAGAGTTCCTTAAACAGCAGTGCAGACAAAGTACCTACAAAAGGAATTTCTCACTCTGGATATGAAAATTGACAGTCCCACTACTCTCCTTGGCCTGATAACCAGTAAGGTACCACCACACAGTTCTGACCTCTGCCACCATTAGAATCTCCACTCTACCAATACCTGCATTAAAGTTAGACTGTTAGACTGACCTCTCTCTCAGAACCTAGAGTATGAACAACACGGAGTTAGATTGACCTCTCTCTCAGAACCTACAGTATGAACAACAAAGAAAATGAGTCCAACTACTTAAACTGTGGTCAATCTTATTATAGCAGTAGTCTCTTACCTTGGGGTGGTCAATCTTATTATAGCAGTAGTCTCTTACCTTGGGGTGGTCAATCTTATTATAGCAGTAGTCTCTTACCTTGGGGTGGTCAGTGTTATTATAGAGCAGTAGTCTCTTACCTTGGGGTGGTCAGTGTTATTATAGAGCAGTAGTCTCTTACCTTGGGGTGGTCAGTGTTATTATAGAGCAGTAGTCTCTTACCTTGGGGTGGTCAGTGTTATTATAGAGCAGTAGTCTCTTACCTTGGGGTGGTCAGTGTTATTATAGCAGTAGTCTCTTACCTTGGGGTGGTCAGTGTTATTATAGAGCAGTAGTCTCTTACCTTGGGGTTGTCAGTGTTATTATAGCAGTAGTCTCTTACCTTGGGGTGGTCAGTGTTATTATAGAGCAGTAGTCTCTTACCTTGGGGTGGTCAGTGTTATTATAGAGCAGTAGTCTCTTACCTTGGGGTGGTCAGTGTTATTATAGAGCAGTAGTCTCTTACCTTGGGGTGGTCAGTGTTATTATAGAGCAGTAGTCTCTTACATTGAGGTGGTCAGTGTTATTATAGAGTAGTAGTCTCTTACCTTGGGGTGGTCAGTGTTATTATAGAGTAGTAGTCTCTTACCTTGGGGTGGTCAGTGTTATTATAGAGCAGTAGTCTCTTACATTGAGGTGGTCAGTGTTATTATAGAGTAGTAGTCTCTTACCTTGGGGTGGTCAGTGTTATTATAGAGTAGTAGTCTCTTACCTCGGGGTGGTCAGTGTTATTATAGAGCAGTAGTCTCTTACATTGAGGTGGTCAGTGTTATTATAAAGCAGTAGTCAGTCTCTTACCTTGGGGTGGTCAGTGTTATTATAGAGCAGTAGTCTCTTACCTTGGGGTGGTCAGTGTTATTATAGAGCAGTAGTCTCTTACCTTGGGGTGGTCAGTGTTATTACAGCAGTAGTCTCTTACCTTGGGGTGGTCAGTGTTATTATAGAGCAGTAGTCTCTTACCTTGGGGTGGTCAGTGTTATTACAGCAGTAGTCTCTTACCTTGGGGTGGTCAGTGTTATTATAGAGCAGTAGTCTCTTACCTTTTTAGTATGTTATGTGAATGTGTGTGTGTTACCAGGGTGCTGGTCTCCTGGTCCATTATTAGGAGCAGTGTCTGCTGTCTCTTCTCTCTTGGTGCTGGTCTCCTGGTCCATCATTAGGAGCAGTGTCTACTGTCTCTTCTCTCTTGGTGCTGGTCTCCTGGTCCATTATTAGGAGCAGTGTCTGCTGTCTCTTCTCTCTTGGTGCTGGTCTCCTGGTCCATTATTAGGAGCAGTGTCTGCTGTCTCTTCTCTCTTGGTGCTGGTCTCCTGGTCCATCATTAGGAGCAGTGTCCTCTGTCTCTTCTCTCTTGGTGCTGGTCTCCTGGTCCATTATTAGGAGCAGTGTCTGCTGTCTCTTCTCTCTTTGTGCTGGTGTCCTGGTCCATCATTAGGAGCAGTGTCTGCTGTCTCTTCTCTCTTGGTGCTGGTCTCCTGGTCCATCATTAGGAGCAGTGTCTGCTGTCTCTTCTCTCTTGGTGCTGGTCTCCTGGTCCATCATTAGGAGCAGTGTCTGCTGTCTCTTCTCTCTTGGTGCTGGTCTCCTGGTCCATCATTAGGAGCAGTGTCTGCTGTCTCTTCTCTCTTGGTGCTGGTCTCCTGGTCCATCATTAGGAACAGTGTCTGCTGTCTCTTCTCTCTTGGTGCTGGTCTCCTGGTCCATCATTAGGAGCAGTGTCTGCTGTCTCTTCTCTCTTGGTGCTGGTCTCCTGGTCCATCATTAGGAGCAGTGTCTGCTGTCTCTTCTCTCTTGGTGCTGGTCTCCTGGTTCATCATTAGGAGCAGTGTCTGCTGTCTCTTCTCTCTTGGTGCTGGTCTCATCGTCTCTCAGGGTGTCTGCACTGACGTAGATATATTAACAATCCTCTCCTTCATCTCACTTCTGTCCAAGTTGACATTCTTGTTCATATCTGGCTCAGGATAGATGGCCTTTGACAACTTTAACAATGTCTGAGTCTTTTTTTCTATGTAGGTCTACTATACATTAAGTCTCTGCTTCTGGAATGTGCTCCTGAGTGGTGCTGCGGTCTAGGGCACTGCATGTAAGTGCTGGAGGTGTCCCTACTGACCCTGGTTCAAATCCAGGCTGTATCACAACACTCTGTAATTGGGAGTCCCATAGGGTGGTGCACAATTGTCCCAGTGTTGTCCCGGTTAGGATTTGGCTGAGGTAGGCGGTCATTGTAAATAAGAATTTGTTCTTAATTGACTGGCCTAGTTAACAAAATAAAACATAGAATTATGTTACATTAAGTCTCTGCTTCTAGTTATATCTGTCATCTGTGCGTCTCTGTCTGTATGACTGCTGTAGGTGTTAACTCAACAAAATGACACGGGTAGTTGTGGCTATGCTAATATAACACGTTTGCATACTTGTGTGTGTACTTGTGTGCATGAGAGAGATTTGTTACAGTGGTTATTGTTAAACCATTTTCTGCAGAACAATATAAACCATTTCATGTCTCTACATGTTCATCTTGTCCAGAGTATTTCTCAACACAGTCCTCCTGCCCAGGGAATGGGACTTGCTATTTGTGATGATGGACAGGACACTATCATACCAGGAAGATATAGATCATAGAGGGGAAGTGGAGAACAAAGACTAGATGTTAACATATATTAAATATCATATGTAACAGTCCCAAGATAATTCAGAGAGTTTCCAGAACTCCTCCTTCCTTTCACCTTTCTGCTGATTTGGACCCTCTGTTTACTCCCAAATATACATCAACATGTTCAGGAGGTCCAGAACTACAAACATGGGTCATTATAATGTCCATACAATAGATTTTAGACTACAAACTGCTCCAAACTGGATATTGAGGATGGGTAGGCTTAACCAGTGAGGAGGAGATGACAACAGAAACGGACGCAGCTCTGTTCTCTCTAAATGAACCTGATTGGTCGAGGAGTTCGTTGAACCACTGAAAATAACAACTTAACTCCCCTCTTTTGAGACCCATATTGCAGAGTCTGATGTACTATCTTCATGTTGACTCTGGTAAACAGGAAGCTACAATGTCAGGAAACAAGTAGGACTTTTATTAATATACTAATACAAATAAATACAACATTTGTGTGCCTGAGTTTGAGACAAAGAGAGAGAGAGACAGAGACAGAGGAGGAAGTTCTGTGCACTGAAGGCTACTGTATGTGTTACAGCATGTTGTCATGGTGATGTTAAACCGCTTTCTCACAAATCCAGTTGAGTTTGCTGTCACATGACATGTCATTCCATGCCTTTAGAGGACTCTGGTCTTTGTGTATCTCAGCACAGTCCTCGTCCCCATTAGGGCCTGCATTATCAGGCTGTTTGGAATACCAGTACCTACAGGGTTAAAAACCGTCAGATATCATGGTTAATACCAGTAGCTACATGGTTAAAAACAGTCAGACATCACAGTTACAACATCATAATACTAAATAACATGTTGACATCTTATAGTTAACTGCGTTGACTGCTATCATCAATATCAGTAACCTGCATAGGAACATGTTGAATGGAGCCTTATTAATAGATTAGTTATCATCTCTCACCTTGTGGTCAGTGGGGTGCCGTCCACCCATTTCCAGGTCCCCTCCTTAACAGAGTCAGTCAGACCAATCCAGACTCTCTTCTTGAGGTTGAAGAGAAATGTCTGTTGTTGAGAAAGATAAATTAGCAGATGTATATGTTTGATCATATCTACCCGCTGCACACCCATTCCCTCTCCCATTCCCTCTCCCATTCCCTCTCCCATTCCCTCTCCCATTCCCTCTCCCATTCCCTCTCCCATTCCCTCACCCATTTCCTCTCCCATTCCCTCTCCCATTCCCTCTCCCATTCCCTCTCCCATTTCCTCTCCCATTCCCTCTCCCATTCCCTCTCCCATTTCCTCTCCCATTTCCTCTCCCATTCCCTCGCCCATTCCCTCTCCCATTTCCTCTCCCATTCCCTCTCCCATTCCCTCTCCCATTCCCTCTCCCATTCCCTCTCCCATTTCCTCTCCCATTCCCTCTCCCATTCCCTCTCCCATTCCCTCTCCCATTCCCTCTCCCATTTCCTCTCCCATTCCCTCTCCCATTTCCTCTCCCATTCCCTCTCCCATTTCCTCTCCCATTTCCTCTCCCATTCCCTCTCCCATTTCCTCTCCCATTCCCTCTCCCATTTCCTCTCCCATTCCCTCTCCCATTCCCTCTCCCTCTCACCTGTTCCTTATCACTGTTTATCATCACCAGGTCTGCTCCTCTCTCCAGACAGTCCTTTCTGCTCTCCTTCCAGGTTTTAGACTCAGTAGACAGGAAGTACCAACTGGATTCAAACTTCTGCCAGCCTTCAGGACAGGTTTGAAAATATTGATGACATACGCATTTCCTTCAATTTATCACAGTGGACACTTATTGAAAGAACACAGACTGATGATAAGTGGTGTGGTATTAATGCTAATTTATTACTGTAGGTTTACTCACTGAGATTGCTAAGAAAATTTCTCTCAGTCTGTAGCTTGTCTCTCTCTTTAGTCATGGTGTTGTAACTGGTCTGTAGCCGGTCTCTCTCTTTAGTCAGGGTGCTGTAACTATTCTGTAGCTGGTCTCTCTCTTTAGTCAGGGTGTTGTATCTGGTCTGTATCTGGTCTCTCTCTTTAGTCAGGTTGTTGTTGCTGGTCTGTAGCTGTTCTATAGCTGCAGATGAGTTGGTCTTATAGGCTAAGAAGCTCTTAGAGACCCCACCATCTGTTATAACAACAACAAAGTGCATCAATAAAACATATAATCTGGTGAATTGTAGGTGAATGCTGGTGAATTGTAGGAATTATAACTTCAGACTTACAGTAGACAGACAGGCCTATGATCCCAGCCAGTAGGAGAACACACAGCAGCCCCAGACACACTGCAGCAACTCTGAAGGATCTCTTCCCTGAGCTATCAGGCTCTGTGGACACAGGTACTGTACATAGCATCAATTAGACACAATAACACTTTTAAAGTGATGTTTTCTCACCCCAGCTCTCTTCCTGTTGAGGGGGACTTGTGGTTGTTAAAGATACAACTTCTCACATTAACAGGAAATATAGTGGCCAGTTACAGTTAACCCCTAGCCTTGCTAACGGTATCCATCTGGCTAATAGTAGTAGAATTCATATGTTTAAGACATTCGTAACATATACAAATTGTAATTCGTAACACGTCATACAAAATGTAAATCGTAACATCATAGAAATATTCATTTGTAACATACAAAATGGATCATGGTGTCACATCCTGACCTTAGATAACCTTTTACTGTCTCTATTTGGTTTGGTCAGGGTGTGATTAGGGGTGGGCATTCTATGTTTTTGTTTTGTATTTCTATGTTTTGGCCGGGTATGGTTCTCAATCAGGGACAGCTGTCTATCGTTGTCTCTGATTGGGAACCATACTTAAATAGCCCTTTTCCCTCCTTTCCTTGTGGGAAGTTAACTTTGTTTGTGGCACATAGCTTCACGGTTGTTTTGTATTGTTTATTGTTTTTGTCGGCGTCATCCTAAATAAAAGGAATATGTACGATCACCATGCTGCGCTTTGGTCCTCTTCATTCCACGGCCGTGACACATGGACATCCACAAATTGATACATATCATATGAAACCTATCATATTACACTAAATGGAGTGACTCGGATTTATGTACATAATAATAAAAAATGCAATGAGACCAGATGGAAATACACAGTGGAGATTTGCATTGGACTTTTTGAACATGAAAATTAATGTTTCAGCAGTTAGTAAACATCCTGAAATACAGAGACTCGAACATTTCAGAACATTTAACCTCTAGTCTTAAAGGAACAACCTTCCTTTATGAGATGTAGCATTTAATGTATCCTTTTCCATAAGTATATCAATTCCAAAGCTTTCCCTTGTGAAGTAAGACCTATATTTGGAAGACACGTTGTACTCCTTTTTTTGAATATGTAATAATCTGTTTGTTACAGTTTATTTTACTCAGTTGACATTTGAAGTCTTGGAGCATGGGGCATCGGCCAAACTCATCACATTAACATAGGCACAATTGTTTATGCGGCAAGTGGAAGGAGAATAACCATTAGTTTAAACTTCCACGTGTGTCTCTATGACTGTGGTGTATTTACCAGTGTTCTGAGATTCAGGTTGTTTATCTGTGCTCCTGTTCACAGTATCCTGTCCACAGCTCTCCCTGTCTACAGTAGCATAAATATCCTCCATATAAAGGCTAATTCTAATTGACCCCTTAAAATATACTTTGGTACTTTATGGATCTACACACAGTACAATGGACAGTATATTCTGTGATATACTGTATCCTGTTAAACAGCTGCTTTAGTTTAACAGTCTGCTGTGTCTGAAAACGTACAGTGTTATAGGTGTAGGGAGGACTTCACACCTGAGAACGTACAGTGGTTTGAGAAGACAACAACCTCCAGAAAGAGACACAACAGCAGATAGACACCATGATGAGTGTGTGGGTATGTAGCAGACAGGTCCACTGGTGCTTGGTGCATTGTGTTGCCGTTGGTAACCTACACGTTGTCCCTTGAACAGTGAAGGTTGTGAGTCATTCTCACCTTCTATTAGCATTGATTTTGTGTGAGTGAGTTTCCTCTAAGTAATGTTCTGCCATCTGTGTGGGTCCAGGTAACACTGTTTAATGTATTTAATCACATTTAATCAGGAAGCTGGTAGACCTTGTTAAAACTTCTTATTGCTGCAGGGGCAGTATTGAGTAGCTTGGATGAAAAGGTGCCCAGAGGTGCCCAGAGTGAACTGCCAGCTCCTCAATCCCAGTTGCTAATATATGCATATTATTATTAGTTTTGGATAGAAAACACTCTGAAGTTTCTAAAACTGTTTGAATGACGTCTGTGAGTATAACAGAACTCATATGGCAGGCAAAAACCCAGGAACAAAATCCAACCAGAAAGTGGCAAATCTAAGGTTTGTAGGTTTTCAACTCATCACCTATTGAATACACAGTGGGATATGGGTCAGTTTGCACTTCCTACGGCTTCCACTCGATGTCAACAGTCTGTAGAACCTTGTCTGATGCTTCTACTGTGAAGTGGGGCCGAAGGAGACTGGAATGAGTAAGGTCTATCATGAGCTGACCATGCTCTGACCATGCGCGTTCACATGAGAGGGAGCTCTGTTCCATTGCACTTCTGAAGACAATGGAATTCTCTGGTTGGAACATTATTGAAGATTTATGTTAAAAACATCATAAAGATTGATTCAATACATCGTTTGACATGTTTCTACTGACCGTTACGGAACTTTTTGACATTTTGTCTGCTTTAGTGAACGCGCTTCCTGACTTTGGATTTGTTTACCAAACACGCTAACAAAAATAGCTATTTGGACGTAACGAACAAAACAAACACTTCTTGTGGAAGTGGGAGTCCTGGGAGTGCATTCCGACGAAGATCAGCAAAGGTAAGTGAAGATTTATAATGCTATTTATGAGTTTTGTTGACTGCACAATTTGACAGGTAACTGTATGGCTTCCTTTTGTGGCTGAACACTGTTCTCAGATTATTGAATATTGTGCTTTTGCCGTAAAGATTTTTGAAATCTGACACAGCGGTTGCATTAAGAAGAAGTGTATCTTTAATTCTATGTAAAACATGTATCTTTCATCAAAGTTTATGATGAGTATTTCTGTTATTTGATGTGGCTCTCAGCAATTTCTCTGGATATTTTGGAGGCGTTTCTGAATATAGCGCCAATGTAAACTGAGGTTTATGGATATAAATATGAACTTTATCGAACAAAACATATAAGTATTGTTTAACATGAAATCCTATGAGTGTCATCTGATGAAGATCATCAAAGGTTAGTGATTAATTTTATCTCTATTTCTGCTTTTTGTGACTCCTGTCGTTGGCTGGAAAAATGGCTGTGTTTTTCTGTGATTTTGCGGTGACCTAACATAATCGTGTGGTGCTTTCGTTGTAAAGCCTTTTTGAAATCGGACACTGTGGTGGGATTAACAAGAAGTGTATCTTTAAAATGGTGTGAAATACTTGGATGCTTGAGGAATTTTAATTATGAGATTTCTGTTGTTTGAATTTGGCGCCCTGCACTTTCACTGGCTGTTGTCATATTGATCCCGTTAACGGGATTGCAGCCATAAGAAGTTTTAAAGAACATTGTTCCTTAATTTATTAATCTGTGCTTTGTTATTCTTATTATTAAAGTGATGAGCACAGGTGGGGTGGCAGCGTAGCCTAGTGGTTAGAGCATTGGATTAGTAACCGGAAAGGTTGCAAGATCAAATCCCTGAGCCAACAAGGTACAAAATCTGTCGTTCTGCCCCTGAACAAGGCAGTTACACCATCATTGAAAATAAGAATTTGTTTTTAACTGACTTGCCTAGTTAAATAAAGGTAAAATAAAATAAAAAAAATAGGTTAATAATTGGGCCCACTTTTTTGGGGAAAATCACATGACATTTTTCCAATAAAACTAATGAAGAATAATTTTAGAGATTACAGTATGTCTACATACTCTCCTCTAAATCTAAAAAGAACGATTATTTGTCTTATTTTTTCTCTCTTCCTCATTCTATTAATTTTCTTCTTTCTCCTCTGTCTCTGACACTAAGGCTCTATCTCAATTAATATCTCCTCTCCACCTATCTCCTCACCTCCTCATATCTACTCCTATCTCCTCTCTCCCCTCCTCCGATCTTCTCTCCTCCTATTTCCTCTCTTCCGTATCACTGTATCCAACGATCAGCATAGTAATTACTACCAGATAGCTAATGTTAGTAGAATTCATATGGTTAGGACGTACGTAACATATTGTATGTTTTTGCAAATTCGTAACATATCATACACATTATCATTTGTAACATATCATACAACATGGTTGATGGGCATCCACAAATTGATACATACCATATGAAAGGTAATATATCATATTAAAATGGAGTATCTCTGATTTAGGTACAGAATAATACAAAATGTTTTGAGACTAGGTTGGAAATACACAGTGGCGAGTTACAGGACATACTGAAGGACTTTATCAGCATAGTAATTACTAGACTACCAGAAAAACAACGAGAGAGAGAGTTTCCAATCACGTTCCTAAAAATGTATGTTTTGACTCATGGATGTCATTCCATGAGAACTGTAGATGCATTATAGAAGCCATGTACTATTTGCATTTGAAAATGTAATGGAAAGAGAGAGAGAAAAAACATGTGTTGATAATGGTATGCTCATCTTAGAGAGTGTCTTTAAAGCTGTAAAAACATAGGACTATGTCTATAATTGAGGAGGATATTTGTATTACAGTGTCTGACTGTCTGGATCTCTGTGTTGCTTAGGTACTGGCAATCTCACCTGTTTAGTGTGTAGTGTGTAGCGTGTGTGTGTGTATGTGTGTGTGTGTGTGTGTTCATGCCATCTTACCTGAAGCAACAACTACATCTCTTGGACTGGGCTTGAAGGCTCTTACGTTGGCATATATTTGGCCATCAATGTCTGTGTTCTTCATGGTATCAGGCTCATCGTCTTCAAATCCGTCTGGGATTTCATAGACTCCCTCTGACATCTTAACACACTTGTGATCAAATACAGTAACTTCTACTTCTAACCTGAACTCTAATATACATCTATAGCTGTGTCTTCTTCCTGCACTGTCCTGCGTCTGTGTGATTTATGGTAGTGAAACTCTTTATCAGTCTACCACAGTGGATGATAAATTGTGAAATCGACACAACACTGGCCAACACGTGACTTGCACCAACCTTAGTTTGATAATAAACTACACTGTATGACTATATATTGTGACTATATATTGTGCTATATGGTGTATGTGTGAATTCAAAGGATCACAATTTTGGATCTGCTGAAGTAAATTGGGATCCTGTTAATTGACATATACACTGTACACTACATATATCCTAACTGAGTTTACAGCACTCATAGCCTTCAAATGGAGACCACATTATGGCTCTCACTCTGTGACCAGTGTTGTAGGGGGAAGTTGCCCCTAGACGCTGATTTTAGGTCTGTTTAAAATTTCCACCACGAATGGTTAAGATTGGGGGTGGGAAACCTGATCCTAGATCTGTACCTAGGGGAAACTTCCCCCTGTGTTGTGACTGGCCACCAATGACCAATGGGGTCTTTGTTCTATCTATGCTGACTCTGAAGAATTACCCAGAATGAAAAAGCAGAAGTTCTGACAATATCTCCATAGTTTCAGTTTTAAGGGAAATGAAAGAAGAATAAATAGCCTCCACATGATTTATTATAAAAAGTTGATATTTCCACCCATAACATATTGGTTACATCTAATGACACAACTCTCTCTGCACTGATTCCAATGTTCCACATGACATCTACCTACATGAACTATTATACAACTCTACAGCTCTACTCTATTCCACAGGAGGAGAGAAAGCATCACACAGACCCTTAGATACAGGGACAGAGTCCCTGTTGGACGTAGTACTAACTACAGGTTAGGGGGCGGCAGCTTAGCCTAGTGGTTAGAGCGTTGGACTAGTAACCGGAAGGTTGCAAGTTCAAACCCCCGAGCTGACAAGGTACAAATCTGTCGTTCTGCCCCTGAACAGGCCGTCATTGAAAATAAGAATTTGTTCTTAACTGACTTGCCTAGTTAAATAATGGTAAAATAAAATAAACAGGTACAGCTGTAGTGATGGTGACAGAGACCTGGGTGGATGTAGTACTAACTACAGATACAGCTGTAGTGTTGGTAACAGAGACCTGGGTGGATGTAGTACTAACTACAGGTACAGCTGTAGTGTTGGTGACAGAGACCTGGGCCTGGTTTCCTAAGTTAATCTTAGATCATTAGGATCCTATGGTAATAACAATGGACTTAGCCGGTATTAGATAGATATTGGGAATCTGGGCCCTGGGATGTAGAGCTCACCACCACCATGTTGCCTGCCCTGTCCACTACATCTACCTTCTTTGATCAGCAGGTGGTGCTGCAAGCCACCCGGGTCACGTTCTCTGCCCTGGGGCCCACCGCCGTAGAAGTGTTGAGGGTCCCGTTTCCCTGGCATAGGGAAAACAGACGATGCCTGTCCAGTTGACACCGTCGGTGAGGTTGGCAGAGTGCTGCTGATTAAGGGGCACTGAAGTCGGCCGGGCAGTTGGACAAGGGGGATCTATCACCTGGAGGGAGGGGGGGGAGATGGAGCAGACAGACAGAGAGAGAGACGCTGGGACTGGGAGTGGGGAGAACAAGTTTTGCCAATTTTGCAGGTTTTCCTACTTATGCATCCTACTTTTGCATGTCTGTAATTTTTATCATATTCAACTGTGAGAGATGGAATCTAAAACAAGAATCCAGAAAATCACATTGTATGATTTTTAAGTAATTAATTTGCATTTTATTGCATGACATAAGTATTTGATCACCTACCAACCAGTAAGAATTCCGGCTCTCACAGACCTGTTAGTTTTTCTTTAAGAAGCCCTCCTGTTCTCCACTCATTACCTGTAACTGCACCTGTTTGAACGTATTACCTGTATAAAAGACACCTGTTAACACACTTAATCAAACAGACTCCAACCTCTCCACAATAGCCAAGACCAGAGAGCTGTGTAAGGACATCAGGGATAAAATTGTAGACCTGCACAATGCTGGGATGGGCTACAGGACAATAGGCAAGCAGATTGGTGAGAAGGCAACAACTGTTGGCGAGAGCTGGGACCACAGTCTCAATGAAAACCATTAGTAACACACTACGCCGTCATAGATTAAAATCCTGCAGAGCACGCAAGGTCCCCCTGCTCAAGCCAGTGCATGTCCAGGCCCGTCTGAAGTTTGCCAATGACCATCTGGATGATCCAGAGGAGGAGTGGGAGAAGGTCATGTGGTCTGATGAGACAAAAATAGAGCTTTTTGGTCTAAACTCCACTCACTGTGTTTGGAGGAAGAAGAAGGATGAGTACAACCCCAAGAACACCATCCTAACCGTGAAGCATGGAGGTGGAAACATCATTCTTTGGGGATGCTTTTCTGCAAAGGGGACAGGACAACTGCACCGTATTGAAGGGAGAATGGATGGGGCCATGTATCGCAAGATCTTGGCCTACAACCTCCTCCCCTCAGTAAGGGCATTGAAGATGGGTTGTGGCTGGGTCTTCCAGCATGACAACGACCCGAAACACAAAGCCAGGGCAACTAAGGAGTGGCTCCATAAGAAGCATCTCAAGGTCCTGGAGTGGCCTAGCCAGTCTCCAGACCTGAACCCAACAGAAAATATTTGGAGGGAGCTGAAAGTCTGTATTGCCCAGCGACAGCCACGAAACCTGAAGGATCTGGAGAAGGTCTGTATGGAGCAAACCTGGTCAAGAACTACAGGAAATGTATGATCTTTGTAATTGCAAACAAAGGTTTCTGAACCAAATATTAAGTTCTGCTTTTCTGATGTATCAAATACTTATGTCATGCAATAAAATGCAAATTATTTACTTAAAAATCATACAATGTGAGTTTTTGGATTTTTGTTTTAGATTCCGTCTCTCACAGTTGAAGTGTAACTATGATAAAAATTACAGACCTCTACATGCTTTGTAAGTAGGGAAACCTGCAAAATTGTCAGTGTATCAAATACTTCTTCTCCCCACTGTATATCTTAACCTAAAATAATCCGAAGAAGAGGTTTTTGCTCTAGACAGTGTAATTACTAAAATCGATAAGTAGGAACAGGTCCGTAACGACTTGAAGTTAACTGGCCAGTACCACAAATAAACTAACTTAACTTCTTGACGCAACCCATCCCGTTACCAGGATAATTCTCATCAACAACCGCTGAATTGCAGAGCGCCACATTCAAAAAATATATATGAAATCACAAGTGCAATCTATTAAAACACAGTTTAGCTTTTTGTTAATCCACCTGTTGTGTCAGATTTTGAAAATGTGCTTTACAGTGAAAGCAATCCAAGCGTTTGTAAGTTTATGGATCACTAGACAAAACATTATGAACACCTAGCATCAAAGTAGCTCGGTCACGAAAATCAGAAAAGCAATCCAATGAATCGCTTACCTTCGATCTTCGGATGTTTTCACTCACGAGACTCCCAGTTACACAATAAATGTTCATTTTGTTCCATAAAGATTATTTTTATATCCAAAATACCTCCGTTTGTTTGGCGCGTTATGTTCAGGATTCCACAGGCTCGAGCGGTCACGACAACGCAGACAAAAATTCCAAATAGTATCCGTAATGTCCACAGAAACATGTCAAACGTTTTTTATAATCAATCCTCAGGTTGTTTTTAAAATATATAATCGATAATATATCAACTGCGACTGTCTCTTTTTCAGTAGGAGAGGGAGAGACAATGGCTGCCCAAGCTCTGTTGCGCAAGAAAAACTCATGCGGACACCTGACGCGATGTTATCTTTCTCGTTCATTTTTCAAAATAAAAGCCTGAAACTATGTCGAAAGACTGTTGACACCTTGAGGAAGTGATAGGAACAGGAATCTGGTTGATATCTCTTTAAATGGAGCGAAGGCAGGCTATGGAACATGGAGCTTTCAAAATAGAAGTCACTTCCTGGTTTGATTTTCCTCAGGTCTTCGCCTGCAATATCAGCTCTGTTATATTCACAGACAATATTTTGACAGTTTTGGAAACTTTAGAGTGTTTTCTATCCTACTCTGTCAATTATATGCATATTCTAGCATCTGGGCGTGAGAAATTGACCGTTTACTTTGGAATGATATTTTTCCAAACATGAAAATAGTGCCCCTAGCTGAAAGAGGTTATTAATATTGTGACCTAAGTATAATTGGTCGATTCTTATGAAGGGATATAAAATAGATACGTGAGAAAGAATGGTTATTCTGACTATTTCATGAAACTAGGGTCTTATTAATACACTCTGGGTTATGGGTAGAATAATTTAAATGGTTAATTGAATAATTCAATCATAAACATTCGTTCAAGAGTCGTGTCTAATAATAAAATCCAAGGGAAATTTGTTTCCAAGTAGAGTTAAGAACAGTGACTAGAATAACATTCTAACTTAGTCAACCATCAGAGTAAATCCTCAAAGGAGAAAGGTTTATTACTTGTGTGAGAGATAGATATATTGATTGGTCGAAATTCAACAGAAACAACTTAATTTGATTTCTGTCTGTCTCATGAAACTAGAGCCTTACAATCTCTGGGTTACAGATAGAGCTGATTAACAAATTCATGGGTGAGACCTAATAATAATCTAAAAGTCATGAGTGATTATTCCGATTTTCTTAGTGGGTAACAATGAGAAGGGTTAACCAATAATGGGGAGTAAATCCTCAAAGGAGGTTCCGGAATTAACCAGAGATGAGGGATATGTGGAGTCTAAGGATAAAATTAACATTTATTTTGGCCCAAAATTGAGAAAAAGTATGAATTTGATGGACGTCGAGATGTAGAAAAGTTAGAAACCATGCTGCATAAAATGTGTGGGGAGAAGGCAGGGAAGTTGCAGGCAGAAGGACTAGACACAGCTAGGGTTGGCTAGCTGAAGCCAGAGAGAGAGAGTTACCTGTACCAGTTGTTGTGAAATGAAATGGTGGAAATCTATGTCTGCATCTTAATCAGAAGTTTTAAAGGGGAAGATGTTTGTGCATCAGTGGAGGCTCCTCAGATGAGGAAGGGCAGGACCATCCTCCTCTTTGAATTTCATGATTTAAAAAACAAACATTTTTAGACCAAAATATATACTAAATGTGTTCACGTCACAAAATAATTGATTAAAACAGATTGTTTTGCAATGAAGGTCAACAGTAGCCTCAGCAACACTATGTTGGGTAGCACCATGGTGTAGCCGGAGGACAGCTAACCTCCTTTTGGAGGCTCTTGGTTCTCACCCCCTTCCATAAACTTACACATAAATTATGACACCTTCCGGAGGATGTCCTCCAACCTATCAGAGCTCTTGTAGCATGAACTGACATGTTGTCCAACTTAACAAAGGATCAGAGAATGAATCTAGTACTGAAAGCATAAGCTACAGCTAGCTAGCACTGCAGTGCATAAAATGTGGTGAGTAGTTGACTCAAAGAGAGAGAAAGACTATAGTTGAACAGTTTTTAACAAATTCATTTCTTCAAAAATGAAGGAGAAGCAAGAGAGAGAGAGTCATTTTCTTTTTCAGTTTCACTCACTTAGCTATCAAATGAAGCTAGCTAGTTTAGCCAACTCAAAACATCCTGCTCAAATAGAAGGCTGCTATGTTAGCTAGCTGGCTATGTCTATCCAACACAACACTGGAACTCTTTCAAGTCAAGCTAAGAGTTTGGTTGTTTTCATACATTGCCAAAGGGGCCTGCAGGTGTAACTGCTAAACTGCTTAGTGACTGTAATGTTACTGCATGATTGTAGCGATTTTACTAACACATTATATTAGCTATTTTGACTAGGACGTTACAATAGCTAATATGGTGACAACGATGTAGGCTGTGTGCAGCGATTAGAATACGGTTTGGCTTGGAATGTTTTCACCTGGTCACATACAGCTGATGTATTGTGCATTGAAGTTCACAAACAAAGAGAAAAGATGAGAGGAGAATGGCGCATAGATGCGAGAAGGACTACAAACTGGCTGCTAAGAAAGTGAACTGTGCTCAAAAGTGTATTCATTTAGCCGATTTTGTTGAAAAACGTTTCTTAAATTAAAGCAAATGGAATGAAATGGGGATAAACATACCTGGATTTGTCCTATAGAAACGCTTGTTTCCAACTGTTGGACTAATGATTACACCCTACATAAGTTGGATGGAGGCAAGAGTGTGCAAGGCGGTATTGAATGTGTCACTGTCTGTCCACGTCTCACTGTCTGTCACTGGACCTGTGAAAACCTACATTGTAAACCTTCATTCATAGGGTGTAACAACCACATGATGTGTATAGGGAAAATTTGAGTATCACGTAGTAGCCTAAACCTATGTCACGTATCCCTCCGGAACGGTGTCATTACTTACACCTGATCGCCATTCCCACTGATTGTAAGTGTTTAAATGTGCCATTTGGTTTCCATTGGGCTGTTGATTATTGTTACAATGTCTGTTGGTCGTGTGAGTACCTGAGCTGTGATGATTAGGCTTGCATGCCACTTGTATTGTTCAGATGATGACTGGTTTCATCCCCTGTGTTATCTTTGTGCGCCCCGTGTATTTATCAAATCAAATCAAATCAATTTATATAGCCCTTCGTACATCAGCTGATATCTCAAAGTGCTGTACAGAAACTCAGTCTAAGACCCCAAATAGCAAGCAATGCAGGTGTAGATGCACGGTGGCTAGGAAAAACTCCCTAGAAAGGCCAACACCTAGGAAGAAACCTAGAGAGGAACCAGGCTATGAGGGGTGGCCAGTCCTTATTGTATGTATGTCTGCATTCTGTCATTAAGTGTCCAGCGTGATACATTGAAGGAAATACATGTTATCATCTTGTAGAAAAACCTCTCCTGAAGGCTGGAAGAAGTTTGAATCCAGTTGGTACTTCCTGTCTACTGAGACTAAAACCTGGAAGGAGAGTAGAGCGAGAGCGAGAACGAGAGCGAGAGAGAGAGAGAGAGAGAGAGATGACCAAACAAATAGGTATATATTTATATTTATCTTATTCAACAACAGGAGATTCTCTTCAAACTCAACAAGAGAGTCTGGATTGGTCTGACTGACTCTGTTACTGAGGGGACCTAGAGATGGGTGGACAGCACCCCACTGACCACAGTGTAAGGTGTAAGACTGATTCTCTGTGTTGTTCATACTCTAGGTTCTCCATACTCAACTGGTGGACTAACACTGACCACAGAGTTAGAGCAGTGGTGATTCTATACCATTTCAGATTGGGGGGGCCAAGCTGGGGCCAGTTCTACTGTTAGAGGGGCCAGTTACATTAGATGTTATTGTTGTCATCTAGTTTTCTTCACTGCATTGCAGGCATTAGCAGGCAAAAGACCATGTCCATAATCATTCAACAATTGATTTGCATTTCCATTATAATTTAATTTGCAATACATATTCAGTATCAGGTCACATCAACTGCATTCTCCGGTTTTTGTGTTTTTTTTGCAAAAAGATCAGCAAATTCATCTAGACTCAAGGCCTTTGCCCTCCTTGACTCAATACTTAATACACCTAAATTGCTTAATCTGACATTGTGGTCCTGAGATACGTTTTCACCAGCTTTAGTGCAGAAACACTCAGTTCACAAGAAGCAGTACTGACAGGGATTGAAACAGCTATCTTGCACAGTTTAAAAAACGAAAAGAAAACTTCTTTATACGGCTCAATGAATAATGCCAGCTCTACTACACCGGAGGGTCTCTGCATGCCACTCTGTATTTTCCTTTCTAAAATTCTTCTGAACTGATGTAGTTCAAGCCCCAAGTCCTCAATATTGTATTCATACATTCTAGCAAATGGAAACAGGAACTTCTCTTTGAGAAACACATCACTTGTAGTGTTTACAGTTTGGATGCCATTAATTATGTCACAGTTTTTGCTAGGGAACCTTCTGTTAAGCTCATATATGATCTAAAACAGGGTAGAAAAGGGTTGTACGAAAACTGCCTTTTTCTTGTTCTGAATCTGATCTCTGACCCACTGTACTGAGTACACAGTCTCCATTAAATTGAGAGCTTAGCTTTTTGGTCGTTTTGCAGGGGGGAGTATTGCAGTATCACATTGCTCAGCTGTGTTCAACACTCCATTCCATAGGTCATCAAAAAATGACTCATCCCTGTAGTCATTCAACGTTTGCACTAAATCAACAGCCTTTGACAGGTCAAGTGATGAAGACTGTAGCATATCTGATAGAGATTTTGCTTCTCCAAACACGTTATGGAGTGTAACAAGGCACATAATGAATTGTAAATCTACCTGTGCAAGCAGACCTCATGCCTCAACAGATCTGTCACCATTGTGTTCTTGGACTATATCTTGAAGGACTCGCTTAATGGCAGGTAATCTATCCATAATAGTATGTAGAGCCATATTTCGACATGCCCAATGTCGTGTTTTTGGCTTCATTAAACTGAAGATGAATCTTTATCAAATAACTCTAATTATTATTACGTGATTAAACTTATTATTCATGTAACTGTAATTAACTAGGAACTCGGGGCACCAAGAAAATGATTCGGATTACAAAGTTATAATTTTCCTAATATAACTTTCAGATATTTTAATATCTGATCAATAGTCTTCTGATTAATGACGTATTCTTTACCTCAAGTTAGTCTCATTCCAAACGTCGTAAAGTGTTGGTTATCTGCACGAACCCAGTCTTCACTATGAGTCATCCATACATCAATTGTCTTAAATCATTTATTTACTAACTAAGTAATTCACAGAAATGTATAAACAAACAGTAGATAGTTACAAGGAAATGATAGCGGAGTTTCCCTAGTGGGATAAACTGGCATCGCGGCTTGGGGAAGTGGGGTCTCGACTGAGATAAGACAACACACAGTTGATAATTATAACAATTGTAATGCTAATCCTTTGCACATGAACGCTCACTCATTTGGGAACAATTGCAATCAATATATATTTACGCTCAGTGTGTCGTCGGGATCTCTGTTGAAAGGTTTGTTTCTGTTGGAGAGTTTGTCCGCACTCTCTCTGTCACTCTTTCTCTGTCGTGGTTAGCATGGATAGTTCAGAGTGACATTCATTCATGTCGTTATAGAATAGATGTTTCGGCGGTTGTCGGTCTTTGCGTTCAATGATACCGAATTCCTAGCTTCAGACTAGTAATTAATATCAAAGACTTGTTCTTACTCTGTCGGAATCGATAGTCTAAGAGTTTATCCACGTGGTGTGGTTAAAAGATTCAGCAATCGACTCAAACCTTAGCTTATACTCAGGTGTATGGTCTCTACTCAAACCTTGGCCCTCTTGTTATCGAGGTAAGCTGGTCTGCAACCTTTAGCCATCTCGTAATTGAGGTATGCTTGGTCTGGTGATAGAAAACCCGGGTGGAGGTTTTATTCAGAAGAGCAGAAAAGGGCCTGTCCCAGGATGCCAGACCATAACTGTGCTCATGGGCGGTCCTCTGATTTAGTTAAACTCCAAAGAGAATTGAGGTTTCCTTCATTAAACAGTCCAAAATCACAAACAATATCATCTTCACTCATTCATCTTATACAACAATTAGATGTAAGCCTCATATCTGAGGCTATTGTATAAACAGCATTATGGTAATGTGGCCGTATTGTCTCCCATGAGTTTCACAAAATTGTACCAAATGGACCAGTTCGTAGCTGGATTCTTCACAGATCTTTTATACATTCTCCAGAACATAAATATTGTTCGGACCTCAAGTTCTGTGAGGTGGAAGAAATTCCTTTGTTCTCTCTATGAAACTCACTCTCTCTCTATACTGTGGCCATGAGGAGATAATCTCCTCCAGGAATTTACAACCTCTCTGACCACAGCAGCCTGGTTGTAGGAGACAGAGAGAGGGGGATGGTGCTCGCTGTACCCAAAGAGGGAAACATCATGACACCAGCGAGTGTCACTTAGTCTCTGAAGCTCTCTAGGTGCACCTGGGTACATCTCTTTTTGTATGCTAAGCCACTTTTGATGCACATATGACCCAGATCTGAAGACGTAAAGTCTTTCTAGTAAGGAGAAGAACTGTCTGACCTCAGGGACAGCTTTGACTGTATCCACTATAACTAAGTTTAGAGAGTGTGCACTGCAGTGAATGTAAAAGGCTTTGCTTGTTCTTTAATTCGTGCCTGGACGCCTGAATGCTTGCCACTCATAACGGAAGCACCGTCATATCCTTGGCCTACTAGGTTGGTTTTGTATTCAAGACCATGACTTTCTAATACGTGTATGATTTTGTCAGTAAGCCCTGCTGCATCTAGTCAATCAGCCCATTCAAAGTGGAGAAAGCTCTCATGGACAGCTCCTCTGAAATAGTACCTGAGTACTAGAGATCTGCTCCTTTTTTTAAACACCTTTTGTTTCGTCTGCCATTATGCTAAAGACGTTCCCTGTCTTTCATTTCTTCTATCATTTTTGTTCGAACCATGTCGGCCAAACAACTCAGAACCTCATTCTGAATCCCTTTGCTTGTATATTTTGCATTATGAATAGAAGTCAACCTTTTTTTCACAGTTGTGTCATGCTTAGCTATTTCTAGGATTGCCATGAAGTTCCCTTTATGTGTCCTCTTTGTGCAATGTTTTGTGTGGCTGTAAGTAGTAGTACTTCTATTGTTTTAATATAGTCCCGATTTTTCTTGAACCTGTTTGTTGTGTTCCTTGTTTAGGGCATTTACCAGTGTTTCATTACTTTGTACAGCGTTCTGATAGTCTCTCCATGTAATCCTTGCTTGTTTGTGCTGCTCAGACCTCTTGCATGAATTGCAAATCCCCCCTCTTTGTAAGTTGCCTTCTTCCAGTTGTTAAAACCCAATTGTGAATCAAATTACAGTCTCTGAGACTTTGAGAGGGCTAAAATGCCTGCAGGCGTAACAAAACACAGAGTCTGATTTATTGGAATATTCAAGCCAGGGATGGATATGGTACCAGGCTGCATTGAAGCTCCTCCTCCGATCTCCCATCAGAGTTCTTGGGTATATGTTCATCATTGGCTGCACCGGTGGTTTCCTCCCGGGATTTGCTGATATCTGCCAAAGAAAAAATATATAATTAAATGTATCTGGGTAATTTTAGATATACCATTGCCACCAGGCAACTTCTGAAATCCATATGATATCTATATCACAAGCCCAATAGCATGTTAAATAAGAATGAATTTCAATCACAAACCGACTCATTTCATTTCAAACCGACTCACACCATATAAACTGACTAATTGCACTGCTTTACAAGTAACCACAGATTTATTCAACATCACAAACCTGACGGTCCACTGCTTGTGGACGCACGAGGAACCTCTGTTGGTGTCTCACTCTTAGCCTCTACCTCAGCCTCAGTCTCTCCATCTGTCTCACTTCCCTGCTCTACTATGCCTTCACTCTCAGTCTCTCCAATGGACAAGTCTTCCTGCTCTCTCTCTGCAGGCTCTATGCTCTCTCTTGCGCTCTCCACACCTCTGGCTCTGTCTCACTGTCTGCCTTGTCTTTTCTTTGGAAGAAGGACATGATGCTTATTAATTAATTGACTTAAAATAACTGACTTGCTAGGTAACTACCCTTTATATCCAACCGTTTTACATTACAATGCTTTTACGGAGTGTGGTTTAAGTAAAAACACTCAGCACCCTGAGTTAGTTGATCATATATTGTATCCCTTTTCATACTGCCACAAAGTAACAAACGGCCAGGTTAAGATAAGCTAATCTAACGTTACACCTCTGTAATGCATTTAATACTAATACAACATTTTAACAATTTTACTCACCTCTATATTTCCTTCTTTGTGCTTGAACTCTAATTTTCGTGCGGAATTTCTTACTTCTGAATAGAAAAAAAAATTGCAGATGCATGTGGTACGATACTGTTGTGTTCCGCCTAAAGCCGTCCCTCTAGAAAATCTGTGGGTTAAATTAGTGTTCCGCGTTGCCACTGTCTAATAACAGATGTAAAAAAATAATGATAGCAAAAATTAGTTATGTAAAAATGATTTCATAATCCACATTTAGGGTAGCCACAAGGGGGTCCAAAATTGTGTGGAAGCCCCCACAGGATGATTCAGGTTTTTACCCCTTGTGACACACAGTGTTTCCCCTTTTTTACCCCTTGTGACACACAGTGTTTCCCCTTTTTTTTATCCCTTGTGACACACAGTGTTTCCCCTTTTTTATCCCTTGTGACACACAGTGTTTCCCCTTTTTTATCCCTTGTGACACACAGTGTTACCCCTTTTTTATCCCTTGTGACACACAGTGTTACCCCTTTTTTATCCCTTGTGACACACAGTGTTACCCCTTTTTTATCCCTTGTGACACACAGTGTTTCCCATTTCACCTGTGCTAGAACTGCAATGCAAGGTGTCCTCAGGGCTAAAGTCACCAAGGACCAGAAAAACCAGTGCTGCGTCATACATGGGTGGTTCCACAAAAAAAACTGTTGTGCGTATCGACATAACAATGGAAAACACGAAAGAAGAAGATTAAGAGCTTTTGCTCATAACTTGGCCTCACAAAAAAGGATTCCATAACATTGAGTGACCAGAACTGAACTAACAGGTAGGAATGGAACATTTCTTTCTGTCAACGCCTGTACATCCAGTTCTCTACAGATTATTTCACAAGCAAAATACACTAAAAATGAATGATTTATGAATGATCATAGTGGTAACTTTGCTCTCTCACAGAGTACAGTATAACACTAACTTGTGAGTGATAATTAAAAGTGACTTACTAGCGAGAACAGAGAGCACAAATACATTTGATGGCAGATATTACAAATGTCACATTTACATTTGATTTAATTTCAAGGTCTTCCAATTGTACCTCTCAATATGAATGCCTCAGGAACAGGCACAGTAGGACCTGAGCTGTGTTGGAATACTCATACTAACCACACTAACCGTACTATTTGTGACGGAAATTGAGTATGTAGTCTGCTTATTGGTCATAGTATGGATATAGTTAGTATGCCACAAGTCCCGGATGTCGTACTACATTAGTCAAAATAGGAAGTATAACAAGCAGTGGACACCATTTCTGTGCTTTTGGGGCTCATAATGCAATTCTTCAGAAAATGGGCGTGGCTTCACAACATTTTCAGATTTGTAGAAAATGGCAAAAATATGCCGTCCGATGAGAGCAGACACCAATGCATTGCTTTAAGTAATTATGACATATTTTAAGAAAATGTTCAGCAATGTAATAATGTAATGACTTTTCAAATAAATGACGTTACACATTATGTTGGGTGACAATTTGTTAGGTACGCTAGCCTTACGAACCCATAGCATAGCATATCATCGCAGCAGTTGCTTGTATGTACCGGAATGTTAGCTGGCTACCTAACGTTAGTTGGCTACTAATACATCAAACCACATTAACTATATGCTATCTAACTAACTACCCAACATTTACTGACTTTACTATTCAGGTCATTCTTAGGTTAGTTAAGTGGTATAGTCATTGTGCGTTCTCATTGGACATTGTTAATGAAGTTGTAAGATGTCTAGCTAGTCATTTGTTAGCTATGCTAACAAGCTAGCAAGAAGTTGCATAGCAACAGCAGGCAAAGCGCTAGACAGGCAAAGCTCTAGTACACTCTACTGAAAGGATACCGTTCGTTTACAGTATACTAAAATGAAATTATAGTATGTAGTATGTACTCATTAAGTATGTAGTATACAGTATGTAAGTATGAGTATTCGAACACAGCACTGGTTTCTTGTTGAAACTAACTGTAACCTTTTACTTCCTTCTTCAACGTCACTAGATGGAAATCAATCACATACACAAAAAGAAGACAATCGTCTTTTCTGTTATTTTCCTACTTGTTTTGATGGTAATCTTAGTTTTAATCTTCGGCATACCCCATTCAAAGGTGAGATATTTGACTTTTTTTGTATTTATTTTTTAATTTTTTTTTAATGATTACATATTAAATTGTCATTGTTTGCCCCTACATCAGATCAGCGTTTCCAAACTTTAGTACAGTTTGCCATAAGTCTCATGAATGGAAACGTGTCTAAATAATGTCACTGTTACAGGATGGAGAAACTGAGAATGGAGGCATTCAAGATGGAGGGATGCAAGATGGAGGGATTCAAGATGGAGGGATGCAAGAGATTCTACCTCTAGACATGGTCCGTTCTTCTGTTGATGACAAATATGATGGGTGCAGAGATTTAATGTTATGGGCGGTTGAAAACATGTACCTCTTCGATGAGTTAAACACTAATCCTCAATTCAATACATCCTGGAACATAGCAAAACCACACGCTATACCACATGGAGACAGTTTGAATACAGAGCATTCTATTGCTATCTATTTGTATACAAAAAACATACCAGGATCAAATTCCAAATCAATGTACCTGGACTTTAACAAAGCAGTTCAAGAGGGCCATTCTGCATATATGACATCATCATTCAAGTACCATGCACTGTATTTCTACCTGACTGATGCCATTCAGATTCTTAGAGAAAGACAAGAGACATGTAAGGAAACCTTTCACAGAACCAACAAGAAGTTTGATATGAGTGTTCTCAACCACGAGATCCGTTTCGGCACCTTCGCCACAAGCTCTTTAAGATCCGACTTAACCAACTTTGGGAATGTGTCTTGCTTTGAGGTCCACACTTGCTTTGGTGCTGAGCTAACTTCTTACTCAGCCTTTCCTGAAGAGAGACAAGTTTTAATTCCTCCATATGAGATTTTTGAAGTCACCAAAATCCAGACAAAGTCACCAGTGAATAACCTGTTGTGTGAAGTCGTCTACACACTAAAGAGCAAGGGAACAGACACTGATCTGAATTGCAAATTGATTTTCAGTGGAGGAGAATCGAACATCATCAGAGCATCAGATACAGGCTACATAATACTCTATATTATGTTGATAACTACTGTATATTACTGATCATTACCACCACCTCTAACAATGAGAAGTAGCCTGATCTGACACAACAGCTGCCCCAGCTTCACAGTGTAGAGATTTTGGCTGTGTTCCAGGTCAGCTACATTGCAGACGCATGCCTAATCTCACACCTGTATAGGTCTTTAACATATCAACTAACCACATCATTTAGCAATCTGTTGCCCGACTACGCAGTCGATGATGTGGCACACAACCATTGGTTGATGCAATGCATTGTCTGCAATGTATTCGACCTGGAATGCAACCCCTGTTAATGCTTGTATTAACCTGCATTGATTGCTCGGTTGCATATTTTTTTTTACTGCTACTGTTTTGAAATGGTTGAGATTACATGTCTTGGTCACGTGTAATATTTTCTTGACCTTTGCTGGCATGTACACCGTGACCGCGGCTACCTACAGTACACCTGGCAGCATTTGAGTTTTGGAAGGGGAGGGATTTTTCGGCCATACGTTGCACGCGACTTGCAGAGAGAGGGGGAGGGCTACCAAAGATGATCGTCCCTGGTTCCACCACTAGTCCAACATCTCAACCCCCCACAACCAACACTAGTAACTGTTTAGAGGCCAGTGCTCATGTAATAATTGGTTCTGAGTTGCCGAGATGAAGCCAAAGAGAACCAGCCACTATCATCACATCTGAGTGACATTGTGGTTAACATGATAAAGCTTTTTTCACATTACACCATTTTCAAAATCCTTAAAATCACCATGTTCTTGACTGTCATGCCTAATGGCTGTACAAAGAAATGACACGTCAGTACTGGCTTTAAAGCTTGCTTCACATTACATGGTTTACAAAATCCTTCACTTGTATTACCTTTCACACTATGCAAGTCTTGACAGGATTGCATGTGTCCCATCATGTCTAATCTGTAATGTATTATATCTGACAAACTGACTCAATTGAACCTAAGGTCAGTTCGTAACGGGTTGTAAGAATAACAAGAGTGAGGAGAAAATAAAACTTGGAGGGCTCTCTGAGGCTGAGTGAGAGGGTTGGGTGAGAGAGCACTGAGAAGGGTTAGTCGTTTTCTGTCTGTGAGGTCACTGGCCGTACGCCTCTCAGATGAGTGGGAGGAGACAAAATAAAGATGATTGATGCAGCTATAGTATCAAACCTAAATACCATGCAGCCTTTTCATGGGAGGGATATTCTGTCGGTTTCATTAAGTACGTTGTTCACCTGGAAAAACTGGTTTGAGAGACTCAAACACAACCAACACACATTGATAACATATAAGAACAATATAGGCCATAGGTTAATAGAGAGAAAGAACTATATGTAGGCTTCTGTCTGGTATGTGATTCTACCATAAGACTAAACACACGGGCCAAGTCCAACTCCCCATACTAACTAGTAAGCTGATGGATATGAGAAAATACAATGTTTTATAATATGTGACATTTCTAATATTGAGTATGCTTTCAATGCCAGGACGTCATAATAATTTCAGTTTTTAATTTAGTGTTCTTCACCACATTCTATTGAGGAAGAGAATTGTCACTTCAGACCCAGATGATAATCAGCTGATAATAAGATAAGTGGATAGACTGTAGAAGACACATTCTCAGTATGGGTGAACCTAGTATGTTAATATTTGTTGCTTATTGTATACATTTTAACTAGACTACATTGTAAATAGCGTAGTAATAACCAGACAGATAACCATGTAGCGTAATATTAATGTAAGAGATCCAGCCGGCTCACCAGGCTCCATTCTAAATAGTGTGTAGTATGATCAGTACACAGTAGTTATAGTCAGTTGTAGTCAAGACAGATGTCAGACATGGTCTAAGTGGTTTGCCTAAGAGGCAGGTTGACAATAAACATCAAATAGTACAACAATCAAGGATATATTTTAGTCATTGACCTTTTTTTAATTGATCTGATGATCAATATTCATATGATTGTCTCACACCTGTTAATGGGCAACACTTATTTAGAAGTTGGATTCTGGGGAAATAAACATTTTAAATAGATGGTTGACAGATCCTTCAGTTTAGGTAGGCTGCAGTGACATGGAGCATTCTTCACAGTTACCAGAAGAGGAAAGCATTTCACTTAACCAGCTAAAGGCCTGATTGACAGAGAAAGCTCAGACTAGGGTTATTCAAATCCAGTCTCACACCGTAGGGGTCAGTTCTGTGATTGCCTAAATTCAACACAACTGGTCTTCCAGGTAGGTTAAATTTAAAACATGATTTGCCTGGGCCCCTCCAGGACCACGGTTGCCTACAAGGTGCAGTACTTCCCAACACTCTCCTCTGGGTTCACCAGACAGGCACACCTGCATCAATTAGTCAACAATTTGATGATTAGTAGACTGAATCAGGTCTGCCAGATTAGGACCACTGAAAACCAAACACACACTAATGTACCCAGAGGCCTTTAGTTAAAAGACACGGTTCATTCTGCACAGAAGCCGGAAGAGGGCAGTATTTAACTCCACCAGCTAAAGGGATGATTGGCAGACAAACCTCTTTCTGTAGTGCTGCAGGTACTGCAGGATTTTGTCGCAACTACAGACCACATTGAGCTACTTAGCTAATTGATCAGTTCAGTGATTGCCTAAATTCAACACCTGGTCTTCCAGGTTAAATGAAAAACATGAAGTGCCTGCAGCACTACAGGACCAGGGTTACTTACTTGGTGCAGTACCTCACAACCCTCTCCTCGGAAACGACCAGACTGGCACATTTGCATCAATTACACACACACACACACACACACACATACAAACAATGCAAATAAACTAACAGAAAAACATGTAAAATATCTGCCTTCTTCTCCGACTAGTCATCTGTCCTGTTATAAATGATACCCACATTGTTTGTTATATTGTTAATATTTCCTCTGCCAGGGAATTGGCATTTGTTGTCATGTGCATTGCAGCTTTTGTTAAAACCAATAAAGAAAAGCATTGAGCAATATGACATCTCCTGTCCTATTTATCCACTTCCTGTACATCTGCTATAAAGATATCAATTTCATTTCACTTGAAGAAAATATGTTTGTTCTCAGGTATAATTAGAAGTGGCTACAAATATATTTAGTTTTAACCAAAGATTAAAAGTTAAAAACATATTTGTAGAAATAACTGACATTTATGGTTTTGAAATCAAAGTGATGGAGGGAGAGCAGTAGCAGGGTTAGTAGTTTCCTGTGTCTGTGAGGTCAGAGTGAGATAGGAGGGAGAACAGTAGCAGGGTTAGTAGTTTCCTGTGTCTGTGAGGTCAGAGTGAGATGGGAGGGAGAACAGTAGCAGGGTTAGTAGTTTCCTGTATCTGTGAAGTCAGAGCTCAGTACAGCTCAATCTATCAACTACAACGAGGAGAGAGCTGTCTCGTTCCAGGCCGACTATATTGCAATTGAGTTGCAACCAATGCTCATCAGATTGCTATACCATATGATGTGGTTAACTGAGATGTTAAACACCTATCCAGAAGTTGTGAGTTCTGTTTGCAATGTAGTCAGCCTGGAACATGGCCAATGTTATGACAGGGTGGAAGGAGAGAGGGGGCGGGGCTCAGTTATCAAGAATCCTTTCAGCAGCCATGTATTCACTAACAGAGACAACAGAAGTCACAGGGACGCAGTGAACAATCATACAACCTACCGTCTATCCGCTTTGACACTAAACTGTTGCTTTGACAACTGTCACTAAGCTAACATAATGCAGTCGTTTTAAGATGGTCATAACAATCGGTCCTTTAGCTATTTGATATGTAATTTTATGTATGAAAAAAATGTAAAGAAATGTATTGATAAAATACTGAATTTGGATTACTGTAGTCCACAGAAACACATTGAATAACACATTCATAAATGGCAAAAAATACAGTAAAAACGTTTTCAAGTGTCTGTCCTATATCTAGGAGATATACGAAAGCTCAGGAAAAAAAGCAACAATTAAGATGTTTAATTTTATTGTGTTTTATTCAATGCAGAATACATGATTCTGCCACAAAATTGAAAAAAAAAACATGTTACTGAGAAATGTCTGGAACTCATCCAGTGACACAACTTGCCAGTGACCATGACAACTGGCATTAGGTGCAGTGGTTAACTTGTGTGTGAGGAAGACAGAAAGGTGGAATGTTAACTATCTCAGCAGCATCACTTTTAGTGGCCCTGTAGTGAACCAAGGTGTACTGTACATTATCATGTATGTGTGCAATCATGAAGATCTGTGTCACACCCTGATCGGTTTCACCTGTCTTTGTGATTGTGTACACTCCCCTCCAGGTGTCGCCCATCTCCCCATTATCCCCTGTGTATTTATACCTGTGATCTCTGTTTGTCTGTTGCCAGTTTGTTTTGTTTCGTCAAGCCTAACAGCGTTTTCCCCTCTATTCCTGTCTCTTGATTGTCCCTGTTCTCTAGTTTTCTGGGTTTGACCTTTTCTGCCTACCCTGAGTCTGCCTGCCGTCCAGTACCTTTGCCCTACCAATCTGGATTATTGACCCCTGCTTGTCCTTGACCTGTATTTTGCCTGCCCCTAATGGATTATTAAACAATTGTTAATTCAACGTTGTCTGCATCTGGGTCTTACCTTGAAACGTGATAGTACGAACTGGCCATGACTGACCCAGCAGACTCGGGCCAGCTGCGCAATGCCATCTCCTCCCAAGGAGCCACCATCGTTACGCACGAGAAATTGCTTCGTGGCCTTATGGAGGGAGTCCAAACGTTGGCTGAACTCCATGACCGGGCGTTGGACATTTTGCTGGAGCAATTCTGCAGTTTGTCTGGGAGGCAGCCTACCACTGTGGTAACCCCACAGCCCCTCAGTAACTCAGCTGCTAGCTGCGCCGTGTCATCGGTCACTCCACCTTCTCTGGAGTCCCGCTTACCTCTACCTGGAACGCTTCAATGGAGAGCCGAGCACCCGTCGGGCGTTTCTTGCTCAGTGGGCCCTCGTCTTTGAGCTTCATCCCTCCTCCTTCCCCTCAGATCGCTCCAAGATAGCCTAACTCTTCACACTGATGTCCAAGAGGGCTCTCACTTGGGCTACTGCTGTATGGGAACAACAACCGGCCATATGCGTTAGTTTCTATGGGTTCGTGGGAAAGGTGAAGAAGGTTTTTGATGCCCCATTCTCCGGGAGAGAAGCTGCCTGGAAGCTAATCCAGATTCGTCAGGACTCCCGCAGTGTGGCAGACTATTCTGTGGATTTCTGCAAGTTGGCAGAGGAGAGTGTTTGGAACCAGGAAGCGCTTTTCGATATGTTCCTGCAGGAGGTCAAGGACGAGCTTGCTGCTCGGGAGTTACCTACGGATTGCGCCTCCCTCATCGCGATGACCATCTGCATCGATGGCCGATTTTGCTCGCACGTCCAGGGATTCCACCTGGCCTCAGAGTAATCCCGGAAGTCCCCAACCCTCCCGTTGCCGAGAGAATCCGAGGCTTCCTGACCTCCCCCAAGAGTCGCCGAAGATGGCTGAGCACTGCTTCCCGAGCCTATGCAACTAGGCAAAGCTGGGATGCCAGTGGAAAGGCAATACAGGATCAACGCGAAGAGTTGTATGTATTGCGGGACACTTGGTCATTTTGTAACCTCTTGTCCTTTAAAAAGAGCAGGCTCACCGGTAGGAGTGAGTACTCTGGTGGGCTATACGGAGAACCTTTCTGCTTCCCTTGCTCGCAACCCTATTTCATCCCATTCTGCTATAGGGAAACCAGCCCATAGGCCGGGTCACTCACAATACCACTCCCATCAACCTACGGGTGTCAGAGAATCACAGTTAGACCATTCAATTTCTGCTCATCAAGTCTCCTCAGATTCCCGTGGTTTTGGGAATCTCCTGGCTTCGGCGACACAATCTCTCATCAACTGGTCTATGGGTGCCATCATGGGCTGGAGTCCGTTCTGCTACGTCCATTGTCGGAAGTCAGAACAACCTGCACCGGGACGTCTTCCTGGGGCCCGGAAGATGCCCCGAAACTCTCCGCCATCCACACAGAGTACCATGACCTTCAGGGAGGTGTTCAGCAAGACCACTGAAGCCACTTTGCTTCAGCCGCACTGATCCTATGACTGCGGGATTGGCCTTCTCCCTAGCACCATACCACCCCATGGATGTTTGTACTCTCTGTCGGGACTTGAAAGCAAGGCTATGGAGACCTACATTTCTGCAGAATTTATATGACCAGTGGCTACTACGAGTATCTGGTCATGCCTTTTGGCCTCACCAACGCCCTTGCTATGTTACAGGCTCTGGTAAATGATGTTCTCCGCGACATGTTGAACCAGTTTGTCTTCGTCTACATTAATGACATCCTCGTCTTCTCCCGCTCCCCCCTGAAAACACGTACTCCACATCTGGCTGGTTCTTCAACGCCTTCTGGAGAAGCAGCTGTTTGTGAAGGCAAAGAAGTGCGAGTTCCATCGCTCCACTATCTGGGTTACATCATCTCTGCTGGGAGTGTCCAGATGGATCCCGGCATTGTGAGAGCAGTGGTGGATTGGCTTCAGCCTACATCCAACATGCAGCTACAATGTTTCCTGGGGTATGTCAACTTTTATCACCGCTTTATCCGGGGTTACAGCACCTTCCATCCTGTCTGCATTCACCTACCAAGGTTCCATTCACGTGGTTCTTTGCTGCTGACCGAGCATCCTAGAACCTCAAACACCACTTCACCACTGCTCCTACCTTGGTTCATCCTGACCCTTCCCTTCAGTTCGTGGTGGAGGCCAATGCTTCGGATGTCAAAGTGGGGGCTGTCCTCACCCAACGTTCTTCCCTGGACCTTAAGATGAATCCCTGCGCCTTCTTCTCCCACCGCCTCAATGCCACAGGGAGGATCTACGATGTGGGGAATCGGGAGTTTCTCGCGGTGAAGATGGTGTTTGGCGGAATGGAGGTACTGGCTGGAAAGGGTGGAACATCCATTCATTGTGTGGACCAACCACAAAAACCTGGAAAAAACAAAGGAACTAAGGTCAGAACGTGACAGTACCCCCCCAAAGGTGCGGACTCCGGCCGCAAAACCTAAACCTATAGGGGAGGGTCTGGGTGGATGTCTGTCCGCGGTGGCGGCGTGGACCCCACTCCACCATAGTCCTTCTTCGCCTATCTACCCGCCTCTGTGGCCTCTTTAATTTGGCGCCCCTTGCCGCCGACCTCAGACTGGAGACCCAAGCCACGGGTCCCGAATGGACGGGAGATTCCGGCAGCACCGGACGGACGGGAGACTTCGGCAGCTCTCCTGGCTGACTGACGGCTCTGGCAGCTCCTGGCCGACTGACGGCTCTGGCAGCTCAGGGCAGACTGGCGGCTCTGGCAGCTCAGGACAGACTGGCGGCTCTGGCAGCTCAGGATTTGCGGGAGACTCTGGCAGGTCAGGACAGACGGGAGACTCTGGCAGCTCAGGACAGACAGGAGACTCTGGCAGCTCAGGACAGACGGGAGACTCTGGCACCTCAGGACAGACAGGAGACTCTGGCACCTCAGCACAGATGGGAGACTCTGGCAGCTCAGGACAGATGGGAGACTGGCAGTGCTGGGCAGGAAGAAGGCTCTGGCAGCGCTGGACAGGCGGGAGCACCTGTAGTGAGGAGACGGAGAGACAGCCTGGTGGGGGGGGCTGCCACCGGAGGGCTAGTGCGTGGATGTGGCACCTGATAGACCGGACCGTGAAGGCGCACTGGAGGTCTCGAGCACCGAGCCTGCCCAACCTTACCTGGTTGAATGCTCCCCGTAGCCAGGCCAGTGCGGCGAGGTGGAATAGCCCACACTGGGCTGTGCTGGCGAACCTGGGACACCATGCGTAAGGCTGGTGCCATGTACCCCGGCCCGAGGAGACGCACTGGAGACGAGAAGCGCTGAGCCGGCATCATGGCACCTGCCTCGATGCCCAACCTAGCCCGGCCGATACGAGGCGCTGCGCTATAACGCCCCGGGCTATGCCTGCGCACCGGGGACACCGTGCACCTCACGGCATAACACGGTGCCTGCCCGGTCCCTCTCTCTCCATGGTAAGCACGGGGAGTTGGCTCAGGTCTCCTACCTGACTTAGCCACACTCCCCGTGTGCCTCCCCCCAATCAATTTTTGGGGCTGCCTCTCGGGCTTCCTTGCCAGCCGTGTTCCCTCGAAGCGCTGGCTCCCATTACCTACTGCCTCCGTTCTCCTGGCTGCCTCCATCTGTTCCCATGGGAGGCGATCCCTTCCAGCCAGGATCTCCTCCCATGTGTAGCAACCCTTGCCGTCCAAAACGTCCTCCCATGTCCAGGAGTCCTGAGATCGCTGCTGCCCGATACCACGCTGCTTGGTCCTTTTTTGGTGGGTGATTCTGTAACGGCTCTCGTGGGAAGAAGGTGAGGACCAAAGCGCAGCGTGGTAAGTGTTCACCTTATTTAATGAAAAAACTCAACACTGAATAACAAACAACAAAGAAACATCCGAAACAGTTCTGTCTTTTGCAGACACAAAGACTGGAAATAAACACCCATGAAACACAGGTGGAAAAAGGCTACCTAAGTATGATTCTGAATCAGAGACAACTAAAGACACATGCCTCTGATTGAGAACCATACCAGGCCAAACTCAAAAACCAACATAGAAAAACAAACATAGACTACCCACCCCAACTCACGCGCTGACTATACTAAAACAAAGACAAAACAAAGGATCTAAGGTCAGAACGTGACACCAATGTTATTACAGGGGTGGGAGGAGAGAGGGCGTGGGGCTCAGTTAGCAAGAACCCTTTCAGCAACATTTTTAAATAAAACCTGTCAAAACCTGTGTTGACTAATAGAGACCACAGTGAACAATCATACAACATACTGTCTATCCACTTTGAAACTAAATGGTTGCTTTGACACTAACATAAAACAATGTTTTTTATATAGGAGATGGACATGATAATGAATGTATTTTACAGCAATGGCACATGCAAAGTTACATATTGGTAACTAAATGACATTTATCTTATCTTTGTTAGGTTATTTGTGTGTTGTGGTTTACACCAAACTCAACCTGATGACTGTCTGTCTCACACCTTCAAGGGGGCCTCAAACTTGTTAGCAGGGGGTTTCTGAGGGGGGAAAGATCACAAAAGATACCTGTTAGGAACAGTTAGAAATTGTCCAAAATAGGGGTGGGTTGTCAAACTTTTTTTTGCATTTGGGAGGGTAGTGCGGGGTTTTCCGGGCACAGGGGCACGTTCTTCCCTGATTTACATTAACCATTTGGCAGGTTTTACTATATAATGTATTCTACAGTTGGATTCGGGCAAAACTTGGAAACTAACAATGTTACTACGGGAGAGAGGGTAATGTATAACGTTTACATTGTCAGGATATGTTATTGTTAGCCATCAAGGATACTCTGGGAGGAGAGGAGACACAGTCTGGTATCAATCACCCTGACAGCCTTGAGTTGGGAAGGAGTGAGCACTTTGGGGTAGAGGTCAGGTCAGATGAAGTGAGGAAGAACAGATATAACTAAGGTTCTGTCTGGATGTTCAGTTGTGGAGGAGAAGACTCAACCTAGGAGAAAGGGTTAAATATCAGTGCTTGTGTGAAATGTTTTTTATCTGAATTACAGCTGTAACAACCCTTTGGGAAGAATTAAACTTGGTTAATCGTGAGTTATTTACTCTGAAAAATTTGAACCTAACACTACGGTATATAACCACATGTCCTCATCTGCTTGCATGCACTTCTGCTATCAAGGTGAATGGTACTTGTCTTATGCACTATGCTTTTCCACAAGCTTACTATACCACAGGTCAATATAGTCTACCAGTCAACTGTCTATCCTGCCCTCTATCCACCATTCATAGTGGCAATAGTGGTAGGTGGATCATTTGTCCAGATCTGCTGTAGGCAAACTAGAAATCATACCACACATAAAAGCATTCAAAGCTGCATCAATGCTTAGTATAAATCCACAACAACAAATAGGAATTGCTGACAGGCACTGGAGAGAACAGGTGCATCATTGCGCATGAAAGAACAGTGAAGACCCATGCAGCTCCCCTATTGATCTTGCTTAGGGACAATACAATATTCCTACCTACACTAGCCTACGAGACCAAAAACCAATGAATAATTGCTTTATTGTTCTACTCTAGGCTGTAGACTGCAGTAAAAATGTAATAATAAGCCCTGTTATTTGAATGTTTCATTGCATTTGGATCAGTTGTGGGTCTACTCTGACCGATTCTAGAAAGGAGCAGCAGCAGGCCAGTCTGGCTGTATTTTTACAGCTGCTACTTTAAAAGTCTCCTATAGGCTACCTGCACACGCTCATCCACTCCCCTCTAATATAATTCCAGCATCCAAACTGCACACCGGCCATTCCATTACACCAAAAAATGTAAATACATTGGGAGATTGTCAAGCCAAGACTTTAATACTGAGTAGGGAGGGTCAATTATGGAGATAAGCACTCAAAGTCAGTAATCGGTATGCAGTTATGCGTTGCTTATTGATTGGTGGAAAATGTGTTGCATATATCTTATATCATCATTATCTGAAGCCGGCTCTTATCATAGTGTAATAAAACAGGCAGAGAGAGCTGGCTCGTCTGTTGTGGTCGGCGAACCCTCAACCTTCTGGCCCGTTAGCCCTGCGTGGCATCGACTGTGGTAAAGTTGATATCCACGTTTATAAGCACAGGTTTGCTACATGTATTGTTATTAATCGTCGTAATACATTTTTCTGAGTACATTTTAATAGTAGGGAGTGTCTGCACATTTTTGGACAGGACAAGGGGAAGGTTATGTGGAAAAAAAATTACATTGCAGAGGGGGTGAATCTTTTTTATGACACCTCAAGTTAGCAAGACAGTACAAACAGATCTGGGACTAAGGCTAGGAAAGATCTAAACAGCAGTCAGAAGTCATGAGTGAAGTCCCCCTTGGTGACTGACTGATGACTGGTATCCTTCCATATCACAGGAGGTTGGTGGCACCTTAGTTGGGGAGAACGGGCTTGTAGTAATGACTGGAGCGGAATCAGGGGAATGGAATCAAATACATCAAACACATGGTACTCCCTTCAGCAGCCTCCACTGTTCCACATATACCAAATATGATATATTTTACAACATATTTTAATTGACAATTAAGATTTTCTATTTTATTCTATTAAAATTATGATACTTGGTTCTGCCACAACATTTTTAAATAAAACTTGTTGTTGTGAAGTAGGTAGAACTCATCCAGTGACGTCATTCCCTGTCACACAACCTCAGAGATGGTGACCATGACAACTGACTGACCACACATTGAGGTGTTTGACTTGGGGTTGAGAAGAGCGTGAGAAAGACAGAAAGGGGGAACGTTAACTCTTTCTCAGCAGCATCACTTTTAGTTTCAAATGGCCCTGTGGTGAACCAAGGTAGAGCTGTGTACATCCTCATGCATGTGTACGTGTGCAGACATGAAGATCTAAATGACTTTGTGCACGTGTTATCTTGGTGCTTCAGTGTGGGAACATGGTTTGTGGTCATGTCTGCTTGTAAAGTCAGAAATCTGACCAGGTATAAGTAGATCTTATCAGACAGTCTGCAAAACAGTGAAGCTGAACAATACAAAACTACCTCTATCGTGCTCCAGTCTGGTAAGTTCAACTATCATATCATTATAGTCTGATAAGATGTTACAACAAGAGTGGTGGTATCAGATATAGGGCCTAGTGCAAAATCATTGTGAAATGTGCAAAAAAGACATTAAACATTGTAATCTCTGTGTGATTTCATTTGGTAACACTTTTTCTGTATCAATTTCCACTGGCCATTAATATCAGGGCCAAATTATTATTTTTTATTTTACCTTTATTTAACTAGGCAAGTCAGTTAAGAATAAATTCTTATTTACAATGACGGCCTACCCCAGCCAAACCCAACCCGGACGACGCTGTGCCAATTGTGCGCCGCCCTATGGGACTCCCGATCACGGCCATATGTGATGCAGCCTGTATTTGAACCACGTACTGCAGTGATGCCTCTTGCACTGAGATGCAGTGTCTTAGACCACTGCGCCACTCGGGAGCCCCTTAGGGCCAAATTAGGGTCAAATTCAATCTGGTTCGAATGGAATTCTCGAATTGGTGCTGGGTCGAGAGAAACCCAGGCCAGTGCATCCCAGTTTCACAACTGGTGCCAGCTCGATTAGAAATTGTACTGGTGACGTCGTTACTATGCAACCACCAACTGATCACTGCTGGATTCTGATACCATGTTTAGCTATCTCGTCTGGGCTTGATGCTGTTAGCTAGCACATGGACAAGCAACACTGCTGTAGTCAGACATGACATGAATTAACACCATAGCTGGATCATTAATTTATTTTTGAATGAGCTAACGAGAGCTATCAGTAATTTTAACTGGCCATGTCATATTGAAAGCTAGATAGCTACATCATATCAAACAAGTCACGTGGTTTGCTTGGCTTCCTAGCTAGAAAATAGCCAATGCCATGGCTAGCAAGGTAGGTATAAAGCTAGCTAGTCTGTTATGCTAGTGATGACGATAACCAATTAGCTTGCTAGCTAACGTTAGCAAGCTAAATACATGTCTCTGTGTCTGGCTTCAAAGTGCAAATGGAAACGGGGCTTCAGTAGCATTTCAACTAACTATCTACAAACCGTAACAATAGCCATAACCCTAACCTTAACACTTATCCTAACCCTGAACTGTGTTAAACACCTAGCTACACATCCATATTTTTATCAATCCATGTTTACCAAAATATTTCAATAGACAATAAAGATTTTCTATTTCATTCTATTATATTCTGTCCTAATCTATTCAAATTAGGATACTTGGTACTGCCACACACAAAAAAAGACTGACGTGAAGTTGTCTACACATTAGTGAACACTGGCGTTTAGAGTGACTTGAATTGCAAGTTGCAAAATGATGCAAAATCAAACCTGAGAAGCAGCTTTTTTGCATTCAGCAGAGCATTAGCTACAGGCTAATGATACAAACATAAAACAAAATATCTTGATCTAATGAACTGTCATAACCTACTTACTAAACTGGTGTTTTGACATTAGCTGTTGCTTTGACACTACTATAAAACACAATATCTCTAAGAGATGGAAATGATAATGAAAATATTCTACAGTAATGATGACAACTACATAGTTACATCTGGGAAACTGAATGACATTTATCTTTGTCAGGTTGTTTGTGTTGTGGTTGTGGTTTGCATCAAACTCAGTCTGATGATGACTGTCACACCTTCAAGAGGGCCTCAAACTTTAGTGTGGGTTCTGAGTGGAAAAATACTAGAAAAAGATACCTGTTAGTGGGAAAGAGATCAACAGTAGTCAGAAGTCACCCTGATGATTGACTGATGACTGGTATCATTCCACATTTAACCAAATGTGAAATATTTTCTGAAATATTAAAAAACATTTTATAACATTAGCCACTTACACTCATGGGAAATTACCTACAGTTGAAGTTTACATACACCTTACCCAAAAACATTTAAACTCAGTTTTTCACAATCCCTGACATTTAATCCAAGTAAAAATTCCCTGTCTTAGGTCAGTTAGGATCAACACTTTATTTTAAGAATGTGAAATGTCAGAATAATAGTAGAAAGAAAGATTTATTTCAGCTTTTATTTCTTTCATCACATTCCCAGTGGGTCAGAAGTTTACATACACTCAATTAGTATTTGGTAGCATTGCCTTTTATGTTTAACTTGGGTCAAATGTTTCAGGTAGCCTTTCACAAACTTCCCACAATAAGATGGGTGAATTTTGGCCCATTCCTCCTGACAGAGCTGGTGTAACTGAGTCAGGCTTGTAGGCCTCCTTGCTCGCACACACTTTTTCAGTTCTGCCCATAAATGTTCTATGGGATTGAGGTCAGGGCTGTGTGATGGCCACTCCAATACCTTGACTTTGTTGTCCTTAAGCCATTTTTCCACAACTTTGGAAGTATGCTTGGGGTCATTGTCCATTTGGAAAACCCATTTGTAACAAAGTTTTAACTTCCTGACTGATGTCTTGAAATGTTGCTTCAATATATCCACATAATATTCCTACCTCATGATGCCATCTATTTTGTGAAGTACACCAATCCCTCCTGCAGCAAAGCACCCCCTTAACACAACTGTGCTTCACGATTGGGATGTGTTCTTCGGCTTGCAAGCCTCCCCTTTTCCCTCCAAACATAACGATGGTCAAAATGGCAAAACAGTTCTATGACCAGGAGGACATTTCTCCAAAAAGTATAATATTTGTCCCCATGTGCAGTTGCAAACCGTAGTCTGGCTTTTTTATGGCGGTTTTGGAGCAGTGGTGTCACGACTTCCACCGAAGTCGGCTCCTCTCCTTGTTCGTGTGGCGTTCGGCGATCGACGTCACCGGCTTTCTAGCCATCGCCGCTCCATTTTTCATATTTCCATTTGTTTTGTCTTGTTCCATACACACCTGGTTTTCATTCCCTAATCAACCTACATGTATTTAGTCCTCTGTTTCCCTCCATGTCTTTGTGTGATATTGATTATTGTAAGTGCTTCTGCACATTTTGTTTGACTGGTGCATGTCGGGTTATTGTGCCCATATTTTTGTGTTTCTATGGCCGTTGGTTTTACTATTAAAACTACCAAGTTCTGCTCTCCTGCGTCTGACTTCCTCACCTCCAGTACACACCGCATCACAGGTGGCTTCTTCCTTGCCGAGCCGCTTTTCAGGTTATGTCGATATAGGACTTGTTTTACTGTGGATATAGATATTTTTGTACCTGTTTCCTCCAGCATCTTCACAAGGTCCTTTGCTGTTGTTCTGGGATTGATTTGCACTTTTCGCACCAAAGTACGTTCATCTCTAGGTGACAGAACACGTCTCCTTCCTGAGCGGTATAACTGCTGCGTAGTCTCATGGTGTTTATACTTGCGTACTATTGTTTGTACAGATGAACGTGGTACCTTCAGGCGTTTGGAAATTGCTCCCAAGGATGAACCAGACTTTTGGAGGTTCACAATTCTTGGCTGATTTCTTTTGATTTTCCCATGATGTCAAGAAAAGAGGCACTGAGTTTGAAGGTAGGCCTTGAAATCCATCCTCAGGTACACCTCCAATTGACTCAAATGATGTCAATTAGCCTATCAGAAGCTTCTAAAGCCATGACATCATTTTCTGTAATTGTCCAGGCTGTTTAAAGGCACAGTCAATTTAGTGTATTTAGTCTTCTGACCCACTGGAATTGTGATACGGGGAATTATAAATGAAATAATCTATCTGTAAACTATTGTTGGACAAATTACTTGTCAAAGTAGCTGTCCTAACCGACTTGCAAAACTATAGTTTGTTAACAAGAAATTTGTGGAGTGGTTGAAAAACGAATTTTAATGAGTCCAACCTAAGTGTATGTAGACTTCCAACTTCAACTGTATATGGATAGGGCTAAAATGAAACATTTCTTACGGAAGATATATTCATACCCATGGTAGCACTTAAAAGGAAATAGTTGGGAGACTATGGAGCAATGATTATACTAAAGGTGAGGACACAACAGGTCACCTGACAAGACTGAATCTAAACATTACACCGTTGATTTTATGTGCATTTTACATTGACATTTACATTACAAACCAGAACTGAACTAAAAACTATTCATCTAACATCCAACATTTACAAGTCATTCAACGAAGTCACTTGTACCCAAAATAAGAGCTACAACACAACATCCCTGTTGTGAATGGCCCCACAAGTACCACTCCCTGCACCTTCTGACCAATGCCTTAGGAATTCTGAACAAGAACATGAAGTATTTCCAAATCTTCCGATGAACCAGAGGCTTTCTATGGTGTCTGAAATACTACAATGTGATTTGGACAGCTCTTTAGACAAGCAAATCACCTCTAAATGCCTTGGAACTCGCTCCTGTTTTGAGGTCACCACCTACATTGGTGCCCCACTGGGGGGGTACTCTCAGCTGCCGCAGGAGAAGGAGTTGCTGATTCCCCCCTATGAAGTGTTCAATAGACAATATTTTCTATTCCATTCATATTAGGATACTTCCCAATAGGCATAGACGTCAATTCAACATCCATTTCACGCTGGTTCAACCTAATTTAATTTTAAATGACGTGGAAACAATTTTGATTCAACCAGTGGGTTGGTTCTTCAACAATTTTTTTAAATTAAAACGTATCACTGAGAAATCGCTGGAACTCACCCAGTGACGTCATTACCAGTTACTCACACAACCTGAGAGCCTGTGGCCGTGTGACCATAGAATCTGGTACTTCTGTGTTGGAACAATGTTTGTGGTTGTGTGGGCTTGTATTAGTCAGATGTCTGACCAGGTATAAGTAGACCTTTGCAGAAAAGCTGCAAACACAAGTCCTGAAGCTGATCAATACAAAACAACCTCAATCGTGCTCCAGTCTGGTAAGTTGAACTATCAGATCATTATAATCTTATAATTCGTTACAACAACAGTGGTGGTATGATATATAGCATTGTCAGTAGTAGTACTCATTATTTCTCTATAGAGTTTATATCAGTAGTACTAACTAAATGACACTAGGTTGTTTAACGTGGCTAATGTTATTTCTCCATAGAGTTTATATCAGTAGTAATAATGAAATACTACTAGATTGTTGTAGCTAACATAGCTATGATTTTTTAAATTTTTGAAAAATTCTATATATCCATTGTTTAGCTGGAATGGAATGTTTTTATCCTTTATATTTGACTGTAATATGTGGCTGTCTCACCTAGCTACTGTACAGTGCCTTCAGAAGGTATTCTTACCCTTTATTTTTTCAAAATTTAGTGTTTTTACAAAGTGGTAATGAAATGGATTTAAACGTCATTTTTTTGTCCAAGTTTTACACAAAATACTATGAAGTATCAAAGTGGAAGAAATTATTTTACATTTGTGAAAAGTTAATGAAAAAATAAAACACAAATATCTTCATTAGATAAGTATTCAACCCTCTGAGTCAATAAATGTTAGAATCAATTTTGACAGCAATTACAGCTGTGAGGCTTTCTGGGTAAGTTAAGAAATGTGCCTACCTGTATTGTACAATATTTGCAAATTAATCATTTTTTGCAAATATTATAAGTTCTATCAAGTTGGTTGTTGATCATTGCTAGACAGTAATTGTCTAATCTTGACATAGATTTTCAAGATGATTTAGTCAAAACTGTAACTAGGCCACTCAAGAAAATTCAATGTTGTCTTGTTAAAACTTCTTTGGGACAGGGGGCAGTATTTTCACATCCGGATGAAAAGCATGTCCAAAGTAAACGGCCTGCTACTCAGACCCTGAAGCGAAGATATGCATATTATTAATAGATTTGGATAGAGAACACTCTGAAGTTTCTTAAACTGTTTGAATCATGTCTGTGAGTATAACAGAACTTATTTGGCAGGTGAAACCCTGAGGACAAACTTTCTTTTCATTGGGTTTTCATTGGGAATCCAGATTTCTAATCGACTTTCCTGCAGTTCCTATCGCTTCCACTGGATGTCAACAGTCTTTAGAAATTGTTTTAGGGATATCCTTTGAGAAATGAAGAAGTAACACTGTTCAGAACGGAGGTAGAGAGATGTGTACTCTTTGATAGAGGCGCGTGACCTGAAAAGCTCGCTCCACTTTGTTTTCCTCCGGTATTGAACACAGATCATCCCATCTTCAATTGTATCAATTATTTACGTTAAAAAATACCTTAAGTTGTATTAGGAAAGTAGTTTGACATGTTTGGACAAAGCTTACAGGTAACTTATGAGAAATTTTGTAGTCATGTTGCGCAACTTGGAACCGGTGTTTTTCTGGATCAAACGCGCCAAATAAATTGACATTTTGGATATATATCAACGTACTTAATCGAACAAAAGGACCATTTGTGACGTTTATGGGACATATTGGAGTGCCAACAGAAGAAACTCGTCAAAGGTAAGGCAAGAATTATATTTTATTTCTGAGTTTTGTGTTGCGCCTGCAGGGTTGAAATATACTTTTCTGTCTTTGTTTACTGGGGTGTTATCCTAAGATAATAGCATCATTTGCTTTCGCCGAAAAGCCTTTTTGAAATCTGACACATTGGCTGGACTCACAAGGGTAGCTTTAATTTGGTATCTTGTATGTGTGATTTCATGAAAGTATACATTTTAGAGTATTTTTAAAACATTTGGCGCTCTGCATTTTCACTGGATGTTGGCCAGTTGGAATGCTACCGTCCTGCATATCCCAGAGAGGTTTAATCACCAAAGGTGGATAACTGACTAAAAGGAGTAAAATACACAAAATCGTGTCTCGTACAATTGAAAAAGATCTCTCATGGTTGAAATTCTCCATTATATACCGCCATTCTGTCCTTTAGTAGTGTTTTTGTAGAAATCGCCTCAAACGTCATTTTACATCATGTTAAACAGTACTGCAAAAATGTTTACTTACAGAGTGCATCAAACATGATTTAGACCTTGTTTATGGAAAAGTGTTTATTTCTGTATTTCATGGTTGCAACTTGCTGAAAATTGTTCACAGTGTTCCTATTCTTGTTAAAGCAACTCCAATGTACATTTGGCCTTGTGTTTTAGGTTGCAAGATTTTACTCTAGGATTTGGCTTGTGCTTAGCTTTATTCTCAAAAAAACTTGTCAATGACAATTATACCCATAACACGATGCAGCCATCAGCATGCTTAAAAATATGACAAGTGGTACTCAGTCATTTGTTGTGTTGGATTTTCCCCCTTATATAAAGCTTTGTATTCAAGATATAATTAATTTCTTTGAATTTAAAAAAAAAAGTTTTACTTTAGTGTCTTATTGCAAACAGGTCGCATGTTTTGCAATATTGTATTCTGTACATGCTTCCTTCTCCATCTGTCAGTTAGGTTAGTGTTGTGGAGTGAGTACAATGTTGTTAATCCATTCTCAGTTTTCTACCATCACAAACATAAACATTTTAAACTATTCTAAAGTCACTATTGGCCTCCTTGTGAAATCCCTGAGCGGTTTCCTTCCTTTCTCTATAAAGTGTACTGTTGTCATTCTGCAGTCAATTGGAAAAAAGTAGCAAGCCAATTATTGAATGAGACTTGATTGACAGTAGTTTTGCTTCACAATAAAGGCTTTGTTAAATGGTGGCATTCCAAAAACTCCTATCAATTCTTAGAAGTGAATAATATCAAAGCTATTTTTATAATGATTATAATGATTACCAGTATGTTTATGTTTACTATCCGCTTCTATATGGTGCTTGTCACGCTCTTGACCAAGGCGCAGCGTGATTTGAGTTCCATATCCATTTATTAAGTGAAAACTTCTCAACAAAACAATAAACAAGCAACGAATCATGACTTCCGTGGTGTAACAAACACAATCAATATCCCACAAATACAGGTGGGAACAGGGACAACTTAAGTATGATCCCCAATTTAAAGACAACGATAATCAGCTGCCTCTAATTGGGAACCATTCTCAATCCCAAACATAGAAATAAATCGACTAGAACTTCCCCTAGTCACACCCTGACCTACAACACCATAGAGAATCAAGGGCTCTCTATGGTCAGGGCGTGACAGTGCTATTGCAATTCATTTTAAAACGTGAATAGTATCAAAGCTATGTTGTATCATGTTGGGTACTGTTGTGATGATTGGTATTTGTCTCCTGTATATGTTGTTTTACTACAGGTGCTGTTGAAGTCATGGGGCGAGACAACATCCTAACCTTTGCTGTGCTGTGTGTCTTCCATGTTTGGACTCTGGGTGTGGACTCGAAGATGGTAAGACGTGGACTCCAAGATGGTACTTTCAGCATATGGTCTTGCTACTTTTAAGATGAGAACAAGATTATTACAGTAAAAAAATATATAATAATAATATATATATAAAACTGTTTCTCTGTATTCTCCTCCGTGTTCTCTGAAGGTTCATCTCCATCAGCCTGGTCTCAATTCCAGCATACCCTTAGACATGGTCCCTGACTCTGTTGACGACATGTATAACGGCTGCACTGAACAAATGTACAACAAGGTGCAGAAGGAATATCTTGTACATGAAAACAAAGAGCCCTTCAAAAATGCCTGGAAGTGGGCCGAAAGGTGTGCAAAAAATGTGAAGGAACGATTCCGAAAGGACAAGTCTGAGTACAATGTTAGCGACAAACTTTCACATAATCATATCAAGGCTATCTGTGCTTACACAACAGGTCATCCTTCAATACACTCAGAGTTCAACCAAGCAGTCCGGACCAATAGATATAAGTATACAACCTCCTTCCAGTTCCACTCCCTGCATTTCTTCCTGACTGACGCCATTCGCCTCCTGAAAAAGAAGCAATCTTGTCACATCACATACAGAAGAACCAAAATGAAGTTTGTGGGTAAAGTTAACAAAACTATTAGATTTGGCTACTTTGCCTCCAGCTCTCTTAACAAGGACAATTCTGAATTTGGAGACAAGTCCTGCTTTGAGATAGAGACGTGTTTTGGCGCTTACCTGAAGTCCTTCCCCAAAATGGGGACAAAAGAAGAGGAGGTGTTGATTCCACCCTATGAAGTGTTCAACGTTACTGAAGTACTCAAGAAAGAAGACGATCCAACACTTTGGTGTGATGTTGTGAACAAACTACAGAGCACCAAAATAGCCAAGAGTAACCTGAATTGCAAAATGTTTAAGAAGCCAATTTTTAATTAAGAAAATTAACATTGAGTCATTGTCCCTAAAGAGGATGTAATTCAACCAGCTCAGCTTCTTATTCTCAGGCTTCTTACAAAAATAATAAAATGTTGAGTGACCATAGTTTCTATTGTAATAAGTTAATTGGTGTTTATTTGTGGATGTTACATACAAACCTCATCCTGACTACCAGAAATAGTTATTATTAAGATGTGTGTATTAACCTGTGTATCAGACTCCATAGGAGACTTTAAAGCACTTATATACCTTCTGCAGCTTGTGGCAAAATGAATAAAGAAAATCATTGAGCAAGAATACTGTATTCGTCATGTATTTTTTGTTTAAACTATTAACGTACTACGTTTAGACAAAGTGAAATTAATCCATGGATCAATCTATAATATTACATGACAAGTTTCATTGTTCAATAAAGTTATGCTTAATTACTTCCTCCGAGGTGGCACATAAAGCCACAAATAAAGTGATACCTGAAACTACCATTTGGTACTGAAGGAATTTTTTTTTAAATCCCATGAAAGATTCAAAATCATGTAAAAACATTCAAACATTTACTACTTTCACAAAAAGACAACATAAGGCATCATGGAATTATACAATTAATGTTCTTCCATAGAATACTTCTAACAGTCCAACATGGCTTCTGACCAATCATATGGCCAAATCAGGATTGACTGGCTGGCTCCACAGTACTGTTACAGAGCAAAGTTGGCGTCTTGACTTAAATTGGCCGACAGGCGTCACCAGATTCTCAGAGCAGGTGGGGCCCCACCACTGCTGTCCCTGATTGGCTCCCCTCCTATTTCTGTCCTCCAATGGGGTGCAAATACACACGTGATTCTCTGCTGGTTGGTTAATAAATCAATATGCAGCACAGAGAAACACACACACTCAGTCAAGTGAAGAAGTCCCCCCCCCTCTCTCTCTCTCTCACTGTATCTTCTTCTTTCCTCCCTCCCTCCACCCCCCCCCCCCCCCCCCCCCCCTCTCTCTCTCTCTCTCATCTCTCTGTCCCTCCCTCCCTCAGGTTGGAGGTGTGCAGGACCCTGATGGAACCTCTGGCTCCCAGGTAAAGTGTGTCAGAGCTGGGGTCCAGCAGGAGGACGCTGGTGTTGGACACCCCCAGAACTGTGCCTGATGAATAAATTAACTAAGCTGATGCTGTGTTGTTTGTTGAATTATTTGGGTCTAAAAACAAGACATAACCAATGAGTTTTCAAATAGAATAATGGACATTTTATAGTATATCTCTAATTTCTCAGCATACCATAGATTAAAGCAGCCTTTTTCAAACCTCTCCTCTGGAGCCCCAGACATTAAATGTTGTAGCCCTGAACTAGGATGCCTGATTTGAATAGTTAAAGGCTTCATGATTAGTTGACAAGTTGAATCAGGTGTGCTACTTAGTTCTGGAATTGTTCAAATACATGGAACGGCTGGGGGTCCCTGAGAAGAGGTTTGAAAAAGGTTTAAACAATAAACTCAATACAAGACACCTTCTCACACAGCCAATATATCGCTTTGTTGGAGAGAGAGAGAGAAAACAAATCTTGGTCCTCCTCTCCCTCTCCATCCCCATCGTTGGGCTCTCCTTTCCTCCAGAGGCTGGAGAAAACACACAAAGATAGGGCTGGATTCAACCACGGCTGGCTGGTGGCACCATAATTGGGGAGGAAGGGCTCATGGTAATGGTTGGAATAGAATGATGTCAAACACATGGTGTCCATGGTTTCCATGTGTTTGATACTACTCCATTCACTCCATTCCAGCCATTATTGTGAGCCATCCTCCCCTCACCTGCCTCCCCTGGCAACCAAACCACTTCAACACTTATGCATTCTCTTGTTTAGCGATATTGAGTCTTTACAGTTTGATTGTCCGCATGGTCAGTAGTATCTAGTCTATTGATGCAAGGAGCATCAATCTAAGGAACATAACGAAGAAATGCCCTTCCAAATCTGTCAGTTTAAGCTAGAGATACCTGTTTTTCCAAGGGCTGCTTCTCAATCTAGCACATCTGCCTATAGTGGCCTTCCACATCTGCGGTGGAAGGTGTCCGAGTTACAACTGCGTTTGTCAGACCATGAAAAACGGTCTTCTCATGGAAACATCTGTAGCGTCCGAACGGGTTGGCCGACAAACTAATATGGATAGATGAGACTCTCACAAACACGATGGTGTTCTCCGTTTTGCACTACGACCCACACAAGTATCATGGAACTATTTTGAAGGTAACCTGTACCGGTAGAAAATGAATGGAAGCAGGGAAGTAGCGCCACAGTCAAATAATATTACTAAAAAATATTCATATTCATGAAATCACAAGTGCAATATTGCAAAACACAGCTTAGCCTTTTGTTAATCCACCTGTCGTCTCAGATTTTGAAATGATGCTTTACAGCGAAAGCAATCCAAGCGTTTGTGTAAGTTTATCGATAGCATAACATAACATTATGTACACTAAGCATTAAGTAGCTAGGTCAAGAAAATCAGAAAAACAATCAAATTAATAATTTACCTTTGATGATCTTCGGATGTTTTCACCTACGAGACTCCCAGTTACACAACAAATGTTACTTTTGTTCCATAAAGATTATTTTTATACCCAAAATACCTCAGTTTGTTTGTCGCGTTATGTTCAGAAATCCACAGGAAAGAGCGGCCCCGACAACGCAGACGTATATTCCAAAAAATATCCATAATGTCCACAGAAACATGTCAAACGCTTTTTATAATCAATCCTCAGGTTGTTTTTAAAATATACTGCATATTCGATAATATATCAACCTGGTGTGTAGGTTTTCCAATAACACCGGGAGAAACAACGGCCGCTTTACTCTGTAGCGCAAAACTCATACTGAGAGCCCCCACCTATCCACTTACGCAATGTGATCTTTCACGCTCATTTTTCAAAATAAAAGCCTGAAACTATGTCTAAAGACTGTTGACGCCTTAGGGAAGACATAGAAAAAGGAATCTGGTTGATATCCCTTTAAATGGAGGATAGATATGCATAGGAACAGAGAGGTTTCAAAATTAGAGGCACTTCCTGATTGGATTTTCCTCAGGCTTTCGCCTGCAATATCAGTTCTGTTATTCTCACAGACAATATTTTTTACAGTTTTGGAAACTTTAGAGTGTTTTCTATCCCAATCTGACAATTATATGCACATCCTAGTTTCTGGGGCTGAGAAATAGGCAGTTTCAAATGGATACGTTTTTTAGCCAAAAACGAAAATACTGCCCCCTACACGCAAAAGGTTAAATATACTTAAGTGTCAAAAGTACGTAATTTAAGCAAAAGTATTAATCATTTCAAATTGCTTATATTAAGCAAACCAAACGGCACCATTTCCTTGTTTTTATATTATTTACGGATAGCCAGGGGCACACTCCAACACTCAGACATAATTTACAAACAAGGCATGTGTCTGCTAGATCAGAGGCAGTGGAGATGACCAGGGATGTTCTCTTAAAAAGTGTGTGAATTAAACCATTTTCCTGTCCTAAGCATTCAAAATGTACAAGTACTTTTGGGTGTCAGGTAAAATGTATGGAGTAAAAAGTACAATATTGTATTTAGGAATGTAGTGAAGTAAAAGTAGTCAAAACTATATAAAGTCAAGAATAGGAAACAAGTTTAGGTCTACAAATGATGCACATAGAAAGGCATCAGGTTTATTCCGGACAGATTTTGGCAAGAGAGCGCTCTCACTACACCTCGTCCTCTCTGCTAAAACTATCTCACCGGAGAAAGCATCAGAGTGAGCGAAACAGTCTTGCATACTGTATACTGAGTGTACAAAACATTAAGGACACCTTCCTAATATTGTGTTCCACCCCCCTTTTTCTCCTAAGAACAGCCTCAATTCCTCGTGGCATGGACTCTACAGGGTTCGAAAGTGTTCCACAGATATGCTGGCCCATGTTGACTTCAATGCTTCCTACAGTTGTGTCAAGATGGCTGGATGTCCTTTGGATGGTGCACCATTCTTGATATACATGGAAAACTGTTGAGCGCGAACAACCCAGCATCGCTGCAGTTCTTGACCCAGCATTGTTGCAGTTGTTGACACAAACATTCACCCTCTGAATGGCACACATACACAATACATATACAGTGGGGCAACAAAAAAAACATAATTTGCAAATAAATTCATTAAAAATCCAACAATGTGATTTTCTGAATTTTTTGTCTCATTTTGTCTGTCATAGTTGAAGTGTACCTATGATGAAAATTACAGGCCTCTCTCATCTTTTTAAGTGGGAGAACTTGCACAATTGGTGGCTGACTAAATACTTTTTGGCCCCACTGTATATCTCAATTGCTTCAAGGCTTAAAAATACTTATTCAACCTGTCTCCTCCCCTCCATGTACACCGATTGAAGTGGTATTAACAAGTGACATCAGTAAGGAATCATAGCTGTCACCTGGATTCACCTGGTCAGTCAATGTCATGGAGAGAGCAGGTGTCCTTCATGTTTTGTACACTCAGTGTTTGTATCCCATCTATCTGATGCTGTCTGGACAGAAATAGCATGTATGACATGCCATACTCTCTTTGTCCAGACAGCACCAGATACATGGTCTACACATACTGAGGCAGAGGGGCGCTGTTTCGCACGCTCGGATGCTTTATCTGGTATTGATGCGTCTTTCTGTCTGCACGGGTCTCGTGTCAAATAATTTATCAATATTTCAATATTTTATTTGTAGAGGCAAAGAGGTATGTTAGGGTGGGCCAGGCCCCCTAAGGCCCACAACTTCGACCCTGTGTAAAGCACTTTAATTGTGTCAAGACCTGCCCTCAGTATCTTTAGTAGAAGATCAATAAGTCGGAAAGCCTGAACGGTAATTCAAACACGCATGTTAAAAATGTATATATTTTAAATCAAAGTTTATTTTATTTTCTATTTTGTAAAAAAATACATATGCAAATGCATTTTGTCAAGGCACATAGTACATTTTACAAATCCTTTTCAAGATATTAATCAAAAGAGGGATATTTCAAACATGGATTCCTCATCAAAATAGAGCCCCCCTCCAACAGAGAAAAACAACAATATCATCATAAAACTCTTCCATCTATGAATCCTAGCGGTTAAGAGCGTTGGGCGAGTAACCGAAAGGTCGCTGGTTCAATTCCTCAGACCGACTGGATTAAAAATCTGTTGATGTACCCTGGAGCAAGGCACTTAACCCTAATGGCTCCTGTAAATCGCTCTGGATAAAAATGTCTGCTAAATGACTAAAATGTCCATTTGGCTGATGAGAAGTAAGCAAATAAACATACAGTTCTTCACTCCACCACCATTACGCTCTCCACTCCCAGTACCTGCAGTAGAACCAACACAGAGTTAGACTGGTCACCCTCTCAGAACCTAGAGTATGAACAACACAGAGAATCAGTCCTACTCCTTACGCTGTGATCAGTGTTATTAGAGCAGTAGTCTTTTACCTCGGGGTGGTCAGTGGGGTGCCGTCCACCCATTTCCAGGTCCCTGCAGTAACATTGGTGGAGTGGAGAACTGTGGGTATATTTCTTACTTCTCATCAGCCAAAGGGCAATTCATTGGATCTGTGAGAAATAGGCCTCTCTGGCTACGTTTACACAGGCAGCCCAATTCTGATATTTTGCCCAATAAGTGGCAAAATATCTGATCTAATTGGTCAAATACCAATTAGTGGAAAATAATCAGAAGTGGGCTGCCTGTGTAAAGGCTGCATGGTACTTTCTCTGCATTGCTGTTTAAGGAACTATATATACAGGAGGAAATCTAAGGTGGAATTACACAGAAAAATATATATATTCAGGTCCATCCATTTGGACCTGATCCATATCATATGACATGGATACCACATTTTGGGGACCTGTTTTGGCTAGTGAGGGCTACCTTCAAAGCTACTGGCTGAAATGATACAAACCTTTATAATGCATATTTAACACAATGTCTGTGGCAGGTAGCCTAGCGGATAAGTGTGTTGGGCCAGGAACCGAAAGGTTGTTGGTTTGAATCCCTGAGCCGACAAGGTGAAACATCTATTGGTGTATCCTTGGGCAAAGCACTTATCCCTAATTGCTCCTGTAAGTCGTTCTGGATAACAACATCTACTAAAATATATTCTCTCTCTTTTACCTGTTCCTCTCTGCTCTTTATGATCTTACTCTGTGGTCAGTCTTGGTCCACCATTTGGGAATGGAGGACCTACACTGTGGTCAGTGTTATTAGAGCAGTAGTGTATTACCTTGGTGGTCTGTGTTATTAGAGCAGTAGTGTATTACCTTGGTGGTCAGTGTTATTAGAGCAGTAGTGTGTTACCTTGGTGGTCAGTGTTATTAGAGCAGTAGTGTATTACCTTGGTGGTCAGTGTTATTAGAGCAGTAGTGTATTACCTTGGTGGTCAGTGTTATTAGAGCAGTAGTGTATTACCTTGGTGGTCAGTGTTATTAGAGCAGTAGTGTATTACCTTGGTGGTCAGTGTTATTAGAGCAGTAGTGTGTTACCTTGGTGGTCAGTGTTATTAGAGCAGTAGTGTATTACCTTGGTGGTCAGTGTTATTAGAGCAGTAGTGTGTTACCTTGGTGGTCAGTGGGATACCGTCCACCCATCTCCAGGTCCCTTTAGTAACAAAGTCAGTCAGACCAATCCAGACACTCTTGTGGAGGTTGAAGATCATTTTCTGTTTTTGAAAAAGATAAACATATATACATTCTGTTTGATTATATCTAACCCCTGCACACCCATATCGTCTCTCTCTCTCTCTTACCTGTTCCATATTGCTGTTTATGATCACAAGGTCTGCTCCTCTCTCCAGACAGTCCTCTCTGCTCTCCTCCCAGGTTTTAGTCTCAGTAGACAGGAAGTACTAAATGGATTCAAACTTGTGACAGGTTACAGGACAGGGTTGTTGTGAAAGATGAAAACATGAATTGACGTCCAACTTCTTACACTGTACACTTAATGACCGAATACAGACACATGCTCGGGCCTGTGTGATAATGACATGATCATTTAGTGAGGTAGATTTACTAGCCTCCCACTGAGAACATTTCTGTCAGTCTGTCGTTGTTCTTTCTCTGCAGTACATTTGTTTTCATAAATTATGAATCTCGTTAAGTTGCTCACTAAATTAGATAACATCAGAACTGCTAAAATAGTAAGAACAATAACTATAATGTTTACAGTAACTTTGAGCGCAGCAAGAATGTCACGTTGCCAAGCCACATCCAAAGGTAAGGCCAAGATGTAAATAGAAAAGTAGATAATCTGGTGATCTGTGATGAAGACGGCACAGCATCAAGTCTAGTCAATGTAATGAGGGCCTTATACTCACAGTAGACAGACAGGCCTATGATCCCAGCCAGTAGGAGAACACACAGCATCCACAGACACACTGCAGCAACTAGGAAGGGTCTCTTCCCTGAGCTCTCAGGCTCTGTAGACAAATAAGAGAGACTTGTGGTGTGTTGTGTTGGTCAATTATTTGTAACAGTGTCTGCTGTCTCTTCTCTCTTGGTGCTGGTCTCACCATCTCTCAGGGTGTCTGCACTGACGTAGATATCCACAATCCTCTCCTCCATCTGACCTCTGTCAAACTTGACCTTCTTGTTCATATTTGCTACTACAGCAAAAGTTGTAAGTATTTGTTGTCGGCAGCAGTCCTTTGGGGCATGGGCTGTAGCTATTGGGTAAAAAACTGTCTACTTCCGTGAAGACTCTCAAATTATATTTTTGAGTAAGGTATTGGAATGAAAAAAGCACGCCAGGTGTATGTTAAAGTAACTCTCCAGTGTTTCCAGATTTCTATAAATTATTACCTATAATTTATAAAAATATGAGTGAAATAGTTTAAGTTCCAAAAAATTCTAAGTGCGTTATGTTAAAATACTTTTCTGTGTTGGAAAGGTGTCAACCCAACAACAGAATGGGGCATATACCGGTCATAAAAATATGAACGTGAGTAGACTGCTGATTGGGCACCTCATCCTCAGGAGTATGACATCATTCCTTATGAAGAAATAGCAAGCATGTTTTAAACAGTCTGTTTGAGATACAAGTTTGAGATGGAGACATATTTTTTTTAAGACATATTTTTTCTCCAATTCATGCTTTGGCCACAAATTCGAGTAAAGAATGAGTCAACAACATTATTTGGGTCGAAGTTAACAGAATATTAACTTTGTGAGATTTTCACTGGACAGGTGTTCATTTATTGGTTTCTACCTTTATTGTTATCCAAAGCAACACGAGTGGAAACCATTGAAGGAGCAAAGCTGCACAGATATTCCATGGCTCATCACATTCACACTGTTCTGTGTCTGTATGGTTAGTTTTCTGTCAGTGGAGGCTGGTGGGAGGAGCTATAGGAGGACAAGCTCATTGTAATGGCTGGAAAATAATTGTGGTTCTCTATTGCCTCTCTATTGGATGGTTTGTCTATCATTCAAGAAATGCAGGCTAATGAGAGATTGCTATTGGTGCATGATAACCATTACAGGCAGCTCACTCATCAGTAAAGATCAAGACCAAAGCATAATGCAATGTGTTTGTTTTTTTACTTTAGACATTTCCACAAATGAATAACTGTATTTTGAGCAACCTATTCTTTCCTACTGCATGTTTGACAAGTAGGCCTTCAAATGAAAGGTTAAAAAACAGTCAAAATTCCTAAATAGTGCGTGTCTGCGTGTTTTGTGTGTGTGTACTGTCTCTGCGGGTCTGAATGGAGGAAGCTGAAGCGTTGGACTGGGATATTTACTGCCATCTAGTGGTAGTAAACGGAACAACGACACTGCAAAGACAGCGCTTGCTGCTACAATGAACTGTATAACAATGCAATGTAATTGTTTCACTGTGTAGTTTCAGCAGATAAGACCGTTTTCATTGTGATTGTGCCCTGACAACAACAAAAAATTGCAGTTTTGAGAAGTGCAGTAACTGCAGTCGACTGTGGTATTTTGGACGCAGTAATTGCTGCATTCAACTGCAGTTGATAACTGCATTGTACTGCAGTTGAACTGCAGTTATACTGCACTCTAATTGCAGTTACACTGCAAAATTACTGCAGTAAAAAAAGTGTTTTATGCATACTGTAGTTATACTGCACTCTGACTGCAGTCTTTCTTCCGTAGCGGTGATATAACATTTCTGATTGTATGGGGTCCCCTACGGAAATTCCGGTTAACTTTCATGCAAGAAACTTGAGTCTGACATAACACCTGCAGCTAGCAGAGGCAGAGGTTCATTTTATTACAGCACCCCCGTTGCATTCTGGGAGAGTGGATAGAGACTGAGCAGTGGATCTTTTTTAGTAGTACGGCAATTTCTGGCACCCGAAATCTCATGTCGAAATAGCTAGTCTTCCGCTATCGGTAGTAATGGCGCTGACACGGTTCGAACGGTTCCTGGCCTCGATACTGCGGGGAGCGGTCGGGATGCTGTTTGCTGTCTTCCAGCTGCTCGCTCAGCTGCGGGGAGCCGACAGGTCGGTGAGGAGGCTCCCACCAATCACCAACCCACTGTTGATGGTCCCCGCGATGCGGCTCGCCCGCATGATTCGACGGAGAGAGGCAGGTGAACTTTATTAAAGTGTTGTTAGGTGGTTAAATGCCACCCGGTAGATCGTGACATAACGTGTAGTCATATAGAAATGTCCGGGGTAAATGAAGAACTGCCAGTTGCTTGTTTTATTATGCATCGTAGCTCGGAATGTTTAGGGAAGAGAAAGATGCTGCAAGGTGACTCGGTGGCACTGACGAATGCTGGGATATGTAGGCTAGTAATAACTCACGACAGTAGTTTACTGACAGTAGTTTACTGTACTTCGTAACTAATAGTACTTCTATTAATTACTCTTGGCCTACTTGAATAAATTAGCCTATTGAATTAACATTTCATATAAAATACATTCAAGTTGGTTGTGTTTTCAAACACATCCTGTCACATCCCAGAATATATACTGTAGTTTGGTTCTCTATTCCATACAGGGCTCTGTTCAAAAGCAGTGCACTACATAATAAGGTACCAGTTGGGACACAGATTTGTGTGGCTTTTGATGGTTGAGCCGGGCTCCCTGTTGAGAGGGATTTACTTCTAGAACGTAAACAATAGTGGCAGGGGGCCACGTAGGGCCACCGGAGGGGACTTGACTTAACCTGCACAAAGGTCACTGTAGTCAGAGGAGGCTACATCCCAAATGGCAACTGGTGACCTATATAGTGCACTACTTTTGACCAAGGCCCATAGGGTTCTGGTTGAAAGTAGTGCACTATAAAGGGAATAGTGTGCTATTTTGGGATAGAGACAGAGACAATAGGAACTCTTTCCCCGACTCCCGTTCTCTCTCTGCTATGTAACGTTACAGTGCTTTGAACATCTGGAAAATGTCACTATACATCCTGCCAATTGTACTCTCAGAATAGCTTTTTACAGTGTTTACAGCGTACGAGAATATACATATTCATCCTAAATATTCACGGTTGTGCTTCTCATTTATTTTTTGGATTGATCATGTGTGTATCCCAAATGGCACCCTATTCCCTATGTAATGCACTACTTCTGGTCAAAGGTAGTGCACTAACAGGGAATAGGGTGGCATTTGGGGCACAGAATATCTTGATGAATCAGACTGTAATTGATATAATTGCCCCTGTTCTCTCAGGTAACCAGTGTGGAGGTGGTACAGACCTACATAGACCGCATCCAAGAAATTAACCCTCTCATCAATGCCATGGTCAAGGACAGGTAAGAGAGAGGGTGTGTGTGTGTGAGATCGAGAGAGGACACCTACTTTCACTGTGCATTTCAAGTCAAGCCACACTCCCGTCCTCCCGTTATCTCTTACCTCCTATTCTCTGTCCTTCCCTCCTACCACCCCTCTCTCTCTCCATCCCTTCACCCATCTCTCTCAGGTTTTCATTGGCCCTGCAGGAGGCAGCCCAGGTGGATAAGCTGATAGAGGAGGAGACAGGAGGAGAGGATGTTCTGGAGGACAGGCTTCCTCTACTGGGTGTCCCTTTCACTGTCAAAGAGGCCTTCTCCCTCCAGGGTAGGCTGCTAATGCTACTCCTTCTAATGATGGTTAGAATAGAGTCACTTTATGTCTATGTACCCTGGTACTCTGGCAAACAGGGTCACTGCCCTGACCTGCAGCAGTACTGCTGTCTGTTGTATTTCAATATTTGATGCAACGTTTGGTGCCAAAGTATGGAGTCTTGCGTCCAGGGCAGGCTACTAATGCTACTTATAGTGAGGATAATATGATCAACATGGCCAATACCCTGAGCTGTAGTTGTGCCTGTGCTGCAATCAGTGTTCTTTCCCCACTGGTTGTCCTTGATGCAACGTTTGTTGCTAAAGTCTATCTGTCTCTGTGCCATTCCCTCACTCTCAAGGTCTAAACCTGCTGAAATTGCAAACCTACTGAACTACTACAGTTGAAATAGAAGCCTTGTTTGTTCCAATGCCTTGTCCACTGTCCCCATTTACCATCCCTCTCCCTCTCTCTTCTCCCCAGGCATGCCTAACTCCACAGGGCTGGTGTCACGGCGGGGGGTGATTTCGGCAACGGACGCTCCCCCGGTGGCTCTGCTGAAGAGGGCAGGGGCCATTCCTCTGGGGGTGACTAACTGTAGTGAGCTCTGCATGTGGCTTGAGTCCCATAACCACCTGTATGGAATCACCAACAACCCATACGACCTGGAGAGAATACCAGGGGGAAGCTCCGGTTAGTTACACCGCTGTCATTCTCCAATGGAATGGAATGGATGGAATCCAATGAAATGGAATGGCAACAGAATGTTTGGAATACGGTGGAATGGAGCAGATAATAGAATGTTACCTTTACTGTCAACCTTCAATATATTGTTACTACCATCTAGTATGACCTTTATCTCTCTGTCTGTCTCTCTCAGGAGGGGAGGGCAGTATTTTGGGGGGCGGTGGTTCCGTGATAGGGGTTGGCTCTGATGTTGGGGGCAGTATTCGCATCCCAGCATTCTTCAACGGCATCTTCGGCCACAAGCCAACATCAGGTGAGGGCGTCCAGTCTGACACCTGTGTGTGAGTGTTGTGTGCATGGAGGTTTGTATCTATCCCCGCGTTGTAGAGAGACACGTTCTGTGTGTGAGTGTTGTGTGCATGGAGGTTTGTATCTGTCCCGCGTTGCAGAGAGACACGTTCTGTGTGTGAGTGTTGTGTGCATGGAGGTTTGTATCTGTCCCGCGTTGCAGAGAGACACGTTCTGTGTGTGAGTGTTGTGTGCATGGAGGTTTGTATCTGTCCCGCGTTGCAGAGAGACACGTTCTGTGTGTGAGTGTTGTGTGCATGGAGGTTTGTATCTGTCCCGCGTTGCAGCAGCTACTCGTCCTGGGGTCCACACAGAACATGATACAGAGCATCATTAGACAACAACAGCTCAAGGACAGAACTACATACATTTAAAAAGGGCACACAGCTTTCATGTCCAATACAATAAACACAAACTATCTAGGTGAAATAGGGGAGAGGCGTTGTGCCGTGAGGTGTTGCTTTATCTGTTTTTTAAACCAGGTCTGCTGTTCATTTGAGCAACAGAGTTCCATTGAATAATGGCTCTATGTAATACTGTACGCTTTCTTGAATTTGTTGTGGATTTGGGGACTGTGAAAAGACCCCTGGTGGCATTTTGTTTTTATATATTTTTTTATTTCACCTTTATTTAACCAGGTAGGCTAGTTGAGAACACCTTTATTTAACCAGGTAGGCTAGTTGAGAACACCTTTATTTAACCAGGTAGGCTAGTTGAGAGCAAGTTCTCATTTGCAACTGCGACCTGGCCAAGATAAAGCATAGCAATTCGACACATACAACAACATAGAGTTACACATGGAATAAACAAAACATACAGTCAATAATTCAGTAGAACAAAATACAACAAAAAGTCTATATACAGTGAGTGCAAATGAGGTACGATAAGGGAGTTAAGGCAATAAATAGGCCATGGTGGCAAAGTAATTACAATATAGCAATTAAACACTGGAATGGTAGAATGTGCAGAAGATGAATGTGCAAGTAGAGATACTGGGGTGCAAAGGAGCAAGATAAATAAATAAATATAGTATGGGGATGAGGTAGATAGATGGGCCGTTTACAGATGGGCTATGTACAGGTGCAGTGATCTGTGAGCTACTCTGACAGCTGGTGCTTAAAGCTAGTGAGGGAGATATGAGTCTCCAGCTTCAGTGATTTTTGCAGTTCGTTCCAGTCATTGGCAGCAGAGAACTGGAAGGATAGTCGACCAAAGGAGGAATTGGCTTTGGGGGTGACCAGTGAGATATATTTGCTGGAGCTTTGGTGACAAAACGGATGGCACTGTGATAGACTGCATCCAATTTGTTGAGTAGAGTATTAGAGGCTATTTTATAGATGACATCCCCGAAGTCGAGGATCGGTAGGATGGTCAGTTTTACGAGGGTTTGTTTGGCAGCATGAGTGAAGGATGCTTTGTTGCGATATAGGAAGCCAATTCTGGATTGGAGATGCTTAATGTGAGTCTGGAAGGAGAGTTTACAGTCTAACCAGACACCCAGGTATTTGTCGTTGTTCACGTATTCTAAGTCAGAACCGTCCAGAGTAGTGATGCTGGACGGACGGGCAGGTGCGGGCAGGGATTGGGTGAAGAGCATGCATTTAGTTTTACTTCTATTTAAGAGCAATTGGAGGCCACGGAAGGAGAGTTGTATGGCATTGAAGCTTGTCTGGAGGTTAGTTAACACAGTGTCCAAAGAGGGGCCAGAAGTATACAGAATCTTGTCGTCTGCGTAGAGGTGGATCAGAGAATCACCAGCAGCAAGAGCGACATCATTGATGTATACAGAGAAGAGAGTCGACCCGAGAATTGAACCCTGTGTAGAGACTGCCAGAGTTCCGGACAACAGGCCCTCCGATTTGACCCACTGAACTCTGTCAGAGAAGTAGTTGGTGAACCAGGCGAGGCAATCATTTGAGATCCCAAGGCTGTCGAGTCTGCCAATAAGAATGTGGTGATTGACAGAGTCGAAAGTCTTGGCCAGGTCGATGAATATGGCTGCACAGTAATGTCTCTTATCGATGGCGGTTATGATTTCGTTTAGGACTTTGAGCGTGGCTGAGGTGCTGTGGCCAAGATTGAACTGTTTGGCCTGAATGCCAAGAGTCATATATGGAGAAATCTGGCACCATAACTACAGTGAAGCATGGTGATGACAGCATAATGCTGTGGGGATGTTTTTCAGTGGCAGGGACTGAGAGACTAGTCAGGATTGAGGGAAAGATGAACAGAGTAAAGTGCAGAGAGATCAAAACCTGCTCCAGGACCTCAAACGGGGGCCAAGGTTCACCTTCCAACAGGACAACAACCCTAAGCACACAGCCAAGACAACGCAAGAGTGGCTACATGACAAGTCTCTGGATGTCCTTGAGTGGCCCAGCAAGAGCCCGGACTTGAACCCTATCGAACATCTCTGGAGAGACCTGAAAATAGCTGTGCAGTGATGCTCCCCATCCAACCTGAAAGAGCTTGAGAGGATCTGCAGAGAAGAATGGGAGAAACTCCCCAAATACAGGTGTGCCAAGCTTATAGTGTCATACCCAAGAAGACTCAAGGCTGTAATTACTGCCAAAGGTGCTTCAACAAAGTATTGAGTAAAGGGTCTGAATACTTATGTAATTCAGATATTTTCATTTTTGTATTTTTTTTTATACATTAGCAAACATAAAAAAAAAAAGAATGTTGCTTTGTCATTATGGGGTATTGTGTGGAGATTGTTGAGGGGAAACTAACTATTTAATCTGGTTTAGAATAAGGCTCTAACGTGACAAAATGTAGAAAAGGTTAAGGGGTCTGAATACTTTCCGAATGCACCGTAAGTTGACTATGTAAACAATTAGGGATTTTCAACACAATGTTTCTTATCAAAAGAAGAAGTGATGTAGTCAGTCTCTTCTCAACTGTTAGCCAAGAGAGACTGGCATGCATAGTATTTATATCAGCCCTCTGATTACAATGAGCTACAGCTTAACTAGGTCTTTCTTTGCAACACTTGACCACATGATTGGACAATAATCAAGATCAGACAAAACTAGAGGCTGCAGGACCTTCTTTGTGGAGTCAAAAAGCAGAGCATCTCTTTATTACGGACCGACCTCTCCCCATCTTTACAACCATTGAATCTGTATGTTTTGACCATGACAGTTTACAATCTAAGGGAACACCAAGTAATTGAGTCTCCTCAACTTGTTCAACAGTCACACCATTCATTACCAGATTCAGCCGAGGTCTAGAACTTAGGGAGTGATTGGTACTAAATTACAAGGCTCTTAGTTTAAGATGTTCAGGAACAGTTTATTACAGGCCACCCATTCCTAAACAGACTGCAACTCTTTGTTAAGGGTTTCAGTGACTTCATTAGCTGTGGTTGCTGATGTGTATATATGGTTGAATCATCAACATACATGAACACACGTCCTTTGTGTGTGTTTGTTTGCTTGCAGGTATGTGTGTTTTTCTGGGTGTTCTACTGATATTGTCCATTATCCTCCCTCTAGACAGGTGTAGTATCTAACGTGGGTCAGTTCTCCTCTCTCTCTGTAGGTGTAGTATCTAACGTGGGTCAGTTCTCCTCTCTCTCTGTAGGTGTAGTATCTAACGTGGGTCAGTTCTCCTCTCTCTCTGTAGGTGTAGTATCTAACGTGGGTCAGTTCTCCTCTCTGTAGGTGTAGTATCTAACGTGGGTCAGTTCTCCTCTCTGTAGGTGTAGTATCTAACGTGGGTCAGTTCTCTCTCTCTCTCTCTGTAGGTGTAGTATCTAACGTGGGTCAGTTCTCCTCTCTGTAGGTATAGTATCTAACGTGGGTCAGTTCTCCTCTCTATAGGTGTAGTATCTAACGTGGGTCAGTTCTCCTCTCTGTAGGTGTAGTATCTAACGTGGGTCAGTTCTCCTCTCTGTAGGTGTAGTATCTAACGTGGGTCAGTTCTCTCTCTCTCTCTGTAGGTGTAGTATCTAACGTGGGTCAGTTCTCTCTCTCTCTGTAGGTGTAGTATCTAACGTGGGTCAGTTCTCTCTCTCTCTCTGTAGGTGTAGTATCTAACGTGGGTCAGTTCTCTCTCTCTCTCTGTAGGTGTAGTATCTAACGTGGGTCAGTTCCCCCCGGCCTCGGGGCAGCAGCCTGGTTTCCTGTGTACAGGCCCAATGTGTCGCTACGCCCAGGACCTGCTGCCAATGCTCAGAGTTATGGGAGGAGCCAACGCTGACAGGTACAGAGGGACAACAACAATCAAAGATAAACAATGACTACACGTTAATAATACCCAGATATGACCATGTCTTCTCTCTCTCTGCCTCCCCCTCTGCAGGTTGTCTCTGTCGTCTCAGGTGGATCTGAAGAGACTTCGGTTCTTTTCTGTTCCTCACGATGGAGGCTCTCCTCTGGTGTCTCCTGTCGACCAGCAGCTAGTCCTGGCTCAGAGGAGGGTGAGAGAGAGAGAGAGGGGGAGGAGGGGGGGGAGACAGGAGAGTTCCTCTGACCAGCAGCTAGTCCTGGCTCAGAGGAGAGAGAGAGAGGGGGAGGAGGGAAGGGAGACAGGAGAGTTCCTCTGGTGTCTCCTATAGACCAGCAGCTAGTCCTGGCTCAGAGGAGGGTGAGAGAGGAGGGGAGGGAGACAGGAGAGTTCCTCTGGAGTCTCCTATAGACCAGCAGCTAGTCCTGGCTCAGAGGAGGGTGAGAGAGCGAGAGAGGGGGGGGGGGGGGGGAAGGAGACAGGAGAGTTCCTCTGGTGTCTCCTGTCGACCAGCAGCTAGTCCTGGCTCAGAGGAGGGTAAGAGAGAGAGGAGGGGAGGGAGACAGGAGAGTTCCTCTGGTGTCTCCTATAGACCAGCAGCTAGTCCTGGCTCAGAGGAGGGTGAGAGGGGGAGGAGGGGAGGGAGAAAGGAGAGTTCCTCTGGTGTCTCCTATAGACCAGCAGCTAGTCCTGGCTCAGAGGAGGGTGAGAGAGAGAGAGGAGGGTGAGTTGGAGAAAGAAAGGGGGAGATAAGAGATGAGGGAAATGGTTGAATCAGGAGAGACAGAGGAAGATTAGAAGATGGAAATAGAGAGGGAGGGAGAGAACATTAGAGAATTCAGTGTCACCATGTCTTCCCCAGGTGGTAGAGCGTCTGGAGGCAGACCTGGGGGTCAAAGTTCAGCAGCTGAAGATTCCTCAGCTCAAATACTCCTTCCAGATCTGGAGTGCGATGATGGGAGCCCCGGGGAAGGATGGAAAGGTGTGTATCTATTTGTGTGAGTTTTTGCTTGTCTCTGAGTGATTGGTGAGTGAATGTATAGTATTGCCTTAATGGTCTGTATGCCTGTTTGTCCAACAGCAGCCCACATCGTTTGCAGAGCTGATGTCTGACCATGGGAAGAAGGTGTGGCCTCTATGGGAGATGGCTAAGTGGACTGTGGGACTCTCCAAGCACACCGTGGCTGCTATAGGTGTGTGATTGTTATGTGTTGGTTATGTGATGGTGTGTGATGGTTTAAGGACATGTAGTAGGCCTCCCCTACTTCTCTGTTCCTCCCTCCTTTTCTCTCTCTCCCTGTCCCCCTCTCCCTTGTCAACTATCTCATGTTGTCTGTAACTGGGGATAATGTTATATTGTCTTTCATTTAACTCAGTGCTCTTGAAAGTGGGGCACATTGTTGTAAATTAAATAACCAGAACTCCCCTCAGTTCTGGTCCTGGTAGAGATGTTTCACTGGTCCCGATCCACGTCAGACTGGGAGTGTGTTGGTACATACAAATGACTGTCCTTTTACCTCTCTCTCTGCCTCTCTCTACCTCTCTCTCGCTCTCTCTCTACCTCTCTCTACCTCCTCTCTCAGGTCTGGTCCTGGTAGAGATGTTCCAGAGGTCCCAGCCCACCCAGTTCATCCTGCAGCAGAAGGAGTCTCTCCAGAAGGACCTGGAGGAACTGTTGGGGACAGACGGGGTGCTGCTCTACCCCTCTCACCCGCACCTCGCCCCCAAACACCACCATCCCCTCTTCACCCCCTTCAACTTCTCCTACACTGGTCAGTGGTGCTTTAGCTAGCTTGGTGTCAGTGGTGCTTTATCTAGCGTGGTGTCAGTGGTGCTTTAGCTAGCTTGGTGTCAGTGGTGCTTTAGCTAGCTTGGTTTCAGTGGTGCTTTAGCTAGCTTGGTGTCAGTGGTGATTTAGCTAGCTTGGTGTCAGTGGTGCTTTAGCTAGCTTGGTGTCAGTGGTGGAAGGTAGGCAGTAGTTTGCAGAGCCTTGTATGATCTTTACCTGGTCAGAAAAATATCTAACCCTAAATGACAGCCATTGCCTGAAGTACAGATCCACATTTTTATCAGCTCTGACACGGTACCCTTCTCTCATCCCTCACAGGTATCTTTAACATTCTGGGCCTTCCGGTGACCCAGTGTCCGTTGGGGCTGAGCGCGGAGGGTTTACCCTTGGGACTGCAGCTGGTAGTGGGGAAGCAGCAGGACCGTCTCTCCCTGGCCACCGCTGTGTTCCTGGAGAAGACCTTCGGCGGTTGGAGAGACCCGGGGAGCATCGCCACGGCCACCACCCAGCTAGATACCTGGCGCGGGGCGTCAACGACCACATCGTGAATATACAGAGATGTTTATTCTGGGATGAATGACAGTCCTAGAAGACAGAGGAATGTATGCACTGACACAGACAGACAGACACACTCACACTGTCTGTTTGCACATGCCGTCCTGTCAGTCGTCCAGCCTTCTCGTTCTTTAACAACAGACTGTCGCCAGGTTACTGAGTCACTCGTCCACTACAGTATGTCTGTTGTGTCTCCGTCACAAAGTGCCCTATGCTTGTCCAAAGAGCCTTTATGTGTCCTGTCATTGTGTGTTCCTGGCTTGTGTCCCAAATGACTCCCTATATAGTACACTACATTTAACCAGAGCCCTATTCCCTACACAGTGCCCTATATTTGACCAGAGCCCTATTCCCTTCATAGTGCTCTATATTTGACCAGAGCCCTATTCCCTACATAGTGCACTACTTTTGACCAGAGCCCTATTCCCTCCATAGTGCACTACTTACATATTGCACTACTATGGGTCCCGGTCAAAAGTAGCGCACTATATCGGGAAAAGGGTGCCATTTGGGATGCGGGTGGTGACTGTCCGACAGCTATATGTTGCGTCAGGGTTTTGTTGTGTAATGTCCAATAAGGTTTTCTCTCTGTACACTGTATTTGTCCACCACTAACGAGACGTTGGAACCTTATTGGAGAGAGACGGTATTATGAGAATGTAATGTGTTATGGTGTAGTCCATGTTGAAATGATGGGTAATTGATGGGTGATGTGATATACCACGTCTCTTCAATGACTGGCGCTTTTTCAACAAGTTAAAAGGTTAACGTGATCTACTGTATAAAGACATGTGCACATTATGATCATTTGAAAGGATCTCTTTGGTAATGTTTCATATTAAATGTCAATGGTTACTGTCCTACTACAATTATGCCAGAACAAATAGTATAATAAAATGTACATTATACTGAGGACAACATTGTATTTCCTAAGTGTGTTTTTGACATTTTCTCTGTGAAACGGACCTTTATATTTCCCCGTAGCAGCAATGGTACACTTCAGGCTGGTTTCCCGGACACAGATTAAGCCATTAAGCATGCTTGTAAATCCAAGAGTGTCCTTAATCTGTATCCGGGAAACCGACCAACAATCTCAGAAATGTAGGCTAATCTTTTCTGCTGACAATGTCTTCTTCAATTTGACCAGCGGGGGGAGTATATGTTCCAATTACATTTTATCAATAGCATAGAATGTCCGATTGTCATTGCAAAGGTGGTGTGCTGTTCAGATCTATGATTGAAAGAGAAATGGGGAACCTGAGCTAGTCGATTCAGTTTTTGTTTGTGTTCTCAATCAAATTTATTTATAAAGCCCTTTTTACATCAGCTGATGTCACAATGTGCTATACAGAAACCCAGCCTAAAACCCCAAACAGAAAGCAATGCAGATGTAGAAGCACGGTGGCTAGGGAAAACGTTGGTTCCTGTGACTAAATCATCACAGATTGGAGTGTTGCGATTCAGAATGAAATCACCCAATGATGTCCTCATTCACCACGCACACACCAGTCCCATAATAGGAATCTGTCATCACTCAGGGCCGTGGATTTATGCCGCCTTCAAAACAACTGGGAACTCAGAATTCTCCGACTTCCGACCTCAGTGCGTTCAAAACAACCGGGTTCAGAAAACAAACGAGCTCCGACTGGGTAAAAATAATTCTAGAGCTCCGACTTTCTGATGTCATGATTTGACCTCGTCGAGTTCCCAGTTGTTTTGAACGCGGCATTAGAAGTATCTTTCACTTTGAGCTGTCAGACTTTCATGTGCTCATTACAATCTGATGTGGATGGTCGGGGGAATTTGTCATGCTCAGTGAAGTAATGTTTTGCATCCTGGTGGAAGCTATGGTGCTTTTGTTTTGTCCTGTAGCCTAAGGTTTTTATGTGCCAAGGATAAGGAAAAATGCAGCCTTATACAAAAGCGCATTGTTTTGAATGTCCACTGACATCGAAACAGTTAAATATGCAATAAAATGTTTTTATTCAAATGAGCTTTCAAATTCTGCTACTTGCTTTAATGTGAAAAGAGTCTGAATTTGCTTAGAAACATATTTATTTCCAGAATCTTTAACCTGACCATATGTTTGAATATCTGCAGTAGTTTGAGCTCATCAGGGTTTTCAGCGAGGGGCACCATTGCTTCAAGTTCCAGCGTGTACAGTAAAAGCATCAGTGGCACAGTGGAACAGAATAATACAATATTAGAAAGAAAATAAGTGTCATTGCAGTGACACTTCCGCTTCACGTTATTTTCTCTCAGGCCCCGCCCCGTGTGTCGTCCAATCAGAGAGCTCGTTTAGAAGCGCTTCAAGAGAACATTATTATTATGGTTGAGAGATCGACGGCACTGGGAATCAGACCAAGAAACGGATCGAAATCCACGGTAGATTTACCGTCGATAGACCATCTGCAGTTATTGTAACGATCGATTATTTTATTGTGACTGTTTTGACCGAGAAGCCAACACAATTCCTACATCATCCGATACTGCTTTGCAAAGACAGGTAAAACCGTTGGATATCCGGCTTATTCGGCCATTATAGCAATCATCCAGGCAGAAATCCCCCGGTAATGAATTTACGGTTGTATTCTGAGCGAGCTCTTCCATTATTAACACTACAGTGTCTGATGGAAAGTGCAATCAAGCTCGTTTTATTTTGATGATCTGTCTTGCAGCAATTTATATTTTTGCTGTTTATGTCAGTCAGCTTAATTCACCAGCTCTATTTGTCAAGTGGAGAGAGGAGCGGGCAGCTGAGGGCATGGTTTATCGCCACACAAGGTGCTTTAGTAGCGGCCGTCTGCTACAGCAACATTGGATCCTATGAACACCCCGTAGGATCGGGATTAATAATAGGGCTACAATGTAGCTAGTGTTGATTAATTGTAGCCGACCATATTCAGAATAATATATTGCAATGAGGTGGTGCTGAAAGAGTGCGATAGAAAAATGAACAAGAGGGGGAATGGCTGACTATAGTTGAAGGTTTTCCCTTTGACTTGGATAAACTATAACGAATAGGCTGTTCTTAAACGACTTCCTTCTCTCCCTGACAGTGACAGCTGTGGTCTTTTTGCATGCAGCAATAGGTTCCATCGCCGCTAGGACGAGCCTGCATCGACTGAGACATTGTGATAAGCTGGCTATAGGAGAAGGAACCGGCTGCATGCACCTCCGCCTCCCCCCTCCACCGTCAGCAGCGAGGACTGTACCGTTCAGTGCCTGTATCACCCGTTAACGGGATGACGACGTGAACCAAGCCTCCTCACGCACCGAACGCTGGATTCCGCATGAGGACTGAATGAGTGGAAAGAGAGGGAGACGAGGTGATGGCGATGCTGATCTAGGGAGGAGAAGGGAAAGCCTATTCATTTTCCCGATTGATTTATCAGGATCTTAACAGCCGACACGGGGTCTCTACCAAGGTTTCAACAACCAATTAATCCCCTCGCACGACGGAGGACATTTGTCATTCCGAGGCGATGGGAACCGCGCGTGGATGCCGGACTGCGGTTTAAACGTGCACGTGTCTCTCTGTGAAAGCACCGCTGTGATGGAGCACGACGAAAGTAGCGACGCGGAGGTTGCTGCCGAGCCCCTGCTGCACGGTATTCACGCGCCCAATCGGATCAGGCCCTCGTCGTACCGGGCACTGCGGAGTGCCGTTTCCAGCCTGGCGCGCATCGATGACTTCGTATGTGAGAAGATCGGGTCAGGGTTCTTTTCAGAGGTCTTCAAGGTGAGTCTTCAATGCAAGTTATTAACAAAACCTATTCATTAATTACTGTATAATATTATATTGCAATGCTTAAAAAAACTATGTATAGCCAGCCTCCTTGTATATATATGCAGCATACTACTACTTCTGCCATGATCCATGAGGTCTGAACCTTGATGGCACAGGAAGTAGTAGTGTGCCCACCCTTTGACCAAGGGCATCACCTCCTCAAGTCCAGCTTGCTACACAAGGTTCATCATCATTTACAGGTCTATAGGTCACACACAGGAAAATATGTGTAGGACTGTTGACGGCAGACAACCTTGTTATGCTCAGTATAGATGACAGACCACCCTATGACTCCCCTGAGAGACACATCTCATTAGTACAGCTGCTAGGATCTAGCTAGCCCAGGCTCATGACTCTCCGTTTCATTACATTACACATAAGTCAATGGAGGAAGGCGTCTTCTGTAGGGGGAGTTTTGTTAAGAGCCGCGCCGCTCGGTCTGAACATTAAAGCACTCGAGTATAGAGAATCTAATCTAATCCGCTGTGAAATATGTTTTCAATAACCAACAATATTGTATATTCAGCTGTTTTGAAGTTGGTGTTCAAAACCGAAAGTAAAAGATGCAAAAGCGAAACTTAAGAACGGGAAGCATAGAAATAGCACACATAGAACAGATCTAACGCTTTTTAGACTTGCGCTCAATGCCATGACAAATCTATAACTCACATTTCTATGCTAAAGAAAGTTACATTTTATACGGTTAGGGTTCCCACACGGACATGTCTCCATGGTACAGCGCTTGTTTACCGAAAACAGACGGTAGACTGAGTGCACTGCCTGTGCCAATTAGCTATCTGCGTCTCACCTGTGTAAATGGAAAACAGACGCCACAAACGTGTTGTCACTGAAAAATACTGTCGGCTGCAACTGTGTTAAAAACATTGTACAGTAAGTGTGTATTTTGCATCTGTGGAATAATGTTGATGTGAAATGAAAGTAGAGAGCTTTACGTTTCTAGAACTGTACCACAACTGAGAATCGATTCATGGTTAGATGGATTATTTGGCTGCCAGAGTAATGTAATGTCCTTGGACTATAAGGAGTAAGGTTATTCTCTTTAGTCTGTTGTTGTGCAGGGATCTAGTCTATTTCTTAGAGACTTGTTCAGCATATACTAACAAAAGATTTTGACATGGTGAAAGAGGTGGGAATCTCTCCTGCCAGAGAGATGTGTGTCTCAGTGGCACTGTGCCCCTACCCTGCCAGAGAGGTGTGTGTCTCAGTGGTACTGTGCCCTGCCAGAGAGATGTGTGTCTCAGTGGCACTGTGCCCTGCCAGAGAGGTGTGTGTCTCAGTGGTACTGTGCCCTGCTAGAGAGGTGTGTGTCTCAGTGGTACTGTGCCCTGCCAGAGAGGTGTGTGTCTCAGTGGTACTGTGCCCTGCCAGAGAGGTGTGTGTTTCAGTGATACTGTGCCCTGCCAGAGAGGTGTGTGTCTCAGTGGTACTGTGCCCTGCCAGAGAGATGTGTGTCTCAGTGGTACTGTGCCCCTGCCCTGCCAGAGAGGTGTGTGTCTCAGTGGCACTGTGTCCTGCCAGAGAGTTGTGTGTCTCAGTGGTACTGTGCCCCTGCCCTGACAGAGAGGTGTGTGTATCAGTGGTACTGTGCCCTGCCAGAGAGTTGTGTGTCTCAGTGGTACTGTGCCCTGCCAGAGAGTTTTGTGTCTCAGTGGTACTGTGCCCTGCCAGAGAGGTGTGTGTCTCAGTGATACTGTGCCCTGCCAGAGAGGTTTGTGTCTCAGTGGTACTGTGCCCCTGCCAGAGAGTTTTGTGTCTCAGTGGCACTGTGCCCTGCCAGAGAGTTTTGTGTCTCAGTGGTACTGTGCCCTGCCAGAGAGTTGTGTGTCTCAGTGGTACTGTGCCCTGCCAGAGAGGTGTGTGTCTCAGTTGCACTGTGCCCGGCCAGAGAGGTGTGTGTCTCAGTGGTACTGTGCCCTGCCAGAGAGGTGTGTGTCTCAGTGGTACTGTGCCCTGCCAGAGAGGTGTGTGTCTCAGTGGTACTGTGCCCTGCCAGAGAGATGTGTGTCTCAGTGATACTGTGCCCTGCCAGAGAGGTGTGTGTCTCAGTGGTACTGTGCCCTGCCAGGGAGGTGTGTGTCTCAGTGGTACTGTGCCCCTGCCCTGCCAGAGAGGTGTGTGTCAGTGGTACTGTGCCCCTGCCCTGCCAGAGAGGTGTGTGTCTCAGTGGCACTGTGCCTCTGCCCTGCCAGAGAGGTGTGTGTCTCAGTGGTACTGTGCCCTGCCAGAGAGGTGTGTGTCTCAGTCGTGCTGTTCCCCTGCCCTGCCAGAGAGGTGTGTGTCTCAGTGGCACTGTGCCCTGCCAGAGAAGTGTGTGTCTCAGTGGGACTGTGCCCCTGCCCTGCCAGAGAGGAGGAGAGGACTGTGTGATTACAGGAGAACAGGTCGCGCTCACTGCTCACACTAAGCTGATTACCTCTCAGGCTCTCACAGCCTCTGTGTGTTTCTGTGTGTGTGTGTTTACAGTGTGTGCATCTTCAATTTAAACTATAGCAACTTCACTGTGAACTGAAGGTGTGATGGTGAGCACATCAGTGTGTGGGGACTTGTGTGTGTTTGTTTTAAAACCTCAAGGTCCGTGACTGCTGTATAAATGCCCATGTCGTTACCACAGACTATTAACATGACAGTCAATGTGTTCACTGGGCCAAGATACAGTACATTACTGATACACAACATCAATGTGATCACTGGGCCAAGATGCAGTACATTACTGATACACAACATCAATGTGTTCACTGGGCCAAGATGCAG